>NC_060909.1:3243791-3548791 GCF_014805685.1 Silurus meridionalis
ATGAAAGTAAATGTCACTGTCCAGTTTGGACTCTGGTAAGACTCGCTATGGCAGCAGAACTAAAAGGGAGAGCCAGAAGGTAACACAGACATGAGGGATCTCTGGGATAAGAGACGACCCACCACACCACCGTCAACAAACCTGAGTGAACGTGTGAATGTGAGGGGACGACAGCATACAAATATCCCAGTTCACCAAACACTCTATATCCATGATCCCTCCAGATCTGCTCTTTTACCTCAGAAAAATCTACTGATAAAAGACTAAATAAATATGTTTTCAGCCTCAACTTGAACACTGAGACTGTGTCTGAGTCCCGAACACTGGTTGGAAGGCTGTTTCATATCTGTGGGGTTTATAAGAGAAAGATCTGCCCCCTGCTGTAGTCTTCATTATTTGAGGTACCAACAAATAGCCTGCACCTTTTAATTTAAGTACAATACAAACGCATGTGCCAAGTGAAGATGCATATCTAGGAGCCAGATTTTTGAAATCCCCTTATTGAGACTATCCTGGAGCCACATGCTGGAGAAATTATTATTTATTAATAATTTATATAATATAATTAATAATTATTATTATTAAAAGTTTACTATAAATATACACCAGCGTTGTCTAGTATTAAGGCTAAGAAACAGACCAAAACCAGAAGTGAGTTAGTTGAACAATGCAATGCGATGAAATATTTGACAATGTCATTATGCATCATGGAAAAGTGCAATTTACTCCGTGGAAATCACTTTGAATATTAAATGTCTTATCTGTTTATGCTAAATTTGAAATAAATAAATATATATATATATATATATATATATATATATATATATATATATATATATATATATATATATATATATATATATATAGAAACTCCTAGTCACGTGATCTAATACTTGCTATCTAATACTGTTACCTTAGGATTGGTTAGATGGTTACACAACCACATTACAACCATTTTAAAGGACTATAAATTGCTTTCGATTGACATCAGTGATATATTGTACCCAAGAACGAGGCTGGAGAAGTTGAGAATTTTACCCAACTCTGGAGCTCTATTTGCAGTTAAAAACACATTATATAACAATTTTCCTGCAGATCTAAGACTTTGCATGGCAAATTATATTTTGTAGGTTTATTTATTTACTGTATATTTATATGCAGCAGCGTCTCTACTGCAGACAGGAAGAGACTGGACAAGCTGATCAGAAAGCCCAGCTCAGTCCTGGGGATTCCCCTGGACACTATACAGGAGGTGGGAGAAAGGAGGATGGGAGCTACACTATCATCATTACTGCAGAACGACTCTCACCCCCTGTATGAAACAGTTTCATCTTTGAGCAGCTCCTTCAGTGACACACTGTTCCATCCTAAGTGTCTGAAGGAGCGTTACAGAAGATCTTTTCTCCCTGCTGCTATTAGACTTTACAATCAGAGCTGCTCGCAGTGAACCAGTCACCATAATATACACTGTTATTACTGTTTAACTGTGCAATATTAACAATAACAACGTTTATTTATGCAATAAATGTACAATAACTATAATTTATAACCATGCAATATTACCTGTGTGCAATATGTTTGAGCGTAACTATTTATTGGTGGTCTCTTCTTTTGTATTTATACATTGTGTTGTGTATATACTATATACTGTATTATGTTTCTACTTTCTACCATCCTACCATGTAGATTTTTACCACTTTTGACAAATATCTATCGTACAATTTAAGCCAATTCTTCTTCGTAAATAAAAAGCCTACTTTAAAGTGATGATAGTATTAATACTTTCTAATAAACTTTAGCCTTGTAACTGTACTTTACAGGCTTCCATAAGTCCTTTAGGTGAAGAAGCTTTATGAATGGGGGCAACAGGCATTTAGGGCCAGGCACAAGGACCAAGACCGAAGATCTAATCCTGAAAAATATTGACTAACCTTCATGCACATTTGAGGCTTCAAACCTTAAGTCTTAATGTCAGATAGCAAATGATTACTGGTCATTCTGATTGTAATAAAAGCAAGGTTGAAGGTTTGCACAGGGACAAAAAATGTAACAAGATCTTCAAGATTTCTTCAGGAGATGAAAATAGACTCTCATTTATGTTCAAGTTTTATTTCGTATTACATTTGCTTTATTTCTAGTGTATTTATATAGAGTTTAAGTAGTCATTGAGGTTCTATTAAGGATGTTGGAAAAACAATATAAATACCTACAACTTTAACAATGCACACATCGCCCCCTGCTGGACATTTGTTTCCCTGTTACATTCATTAATTCTTTTTAATCATTTTTAATATCACACACATTTTGCTTTTATTCTGTATATATTATTCCATATTCTTTCCAGAGTCTGGTTCGAGGCAGGTGTCGCTTCACAGGTGTTACTTCACAGGTGACAGCTTCTGAAAAAAAAGGCAAGATTTGTGAATTTAAAGAATAATAGGTCGATTTTAAAAGACTTTATACAGATAAAAACAGTGCACTAAATAAAGATTACCTTGCAGGAAACAGCAGTTCGGTTTTGCGAGTGTGTCCATTACGACACGTCATTTTTTCCTCTGGATCCCTGTTCAAATAAACAACGAAATGGTGTCTTTAAACCGTACCAAAGAAATTCAGCAAAGTATAATACAGTGTAGTGTTTTTTTTTTTTATTAATTTACTATGAATAATATATGAAACATGACGTAAAAAAACACTACATGGTCTAACATATTGGGACATCGTATTGACTTCTACCACGAAGTCAGAGGCACACAATTGTGTAGGACGTCCTTTAATGGAGTAGCACTTAATTTTGCCTTCGGTTCAACTAAGAGAAGCAAACCTGATCCATGAGGAGACTTTGTTGTGCTGGAGTATTAAATATACTATTGAACATCTTTTGGATGAATGTGAACACTGACTGCACCCCAGACCTCCTACCCAACATCAGTACCTGACTACTAACATCCATGAGTGCAATAGGACACAAAAGCACATACGAATCTTATAGTCGTCCCAAACTGTGGTCCGTATAGTGTTTATGTTCCACATGTGTTATATGTGTTATTCACAACTGATTCTAAAGAGCTAGTGTCAGGCTACGAATGCCCTTAACCCTTTAAGTACTGTAAATGCATTGGACCATAACATACATGTTAAATTTTTCAGATGCATTAGGATCAATCCAGTCCTGCCAGTCGGTCCACTCGAAGTAAGAATTACAGCCGGTATGTTTACAGGGGCTGTGTACATACTGGCACAGGCCTCTCCACTGCTGTGTGAGCTCAGCCAGACGTGACATCATCAACTTTATTGTATTCCATGCCTTTTGGATTTCTTCTGGGGTACACACTGGGGGGGGGGAAATTATATTTACATTAGGGGTGTAATATTTAAAAAAAGTATTTCATAATATATTATTTAACATATTATTTAACCAAGCAGGCATTTTATTCAAAATTCAATTATATATATATATATATATATATATATAATTATTATTGAATGTAGAATAAAATGCCTGCTTGGTTAAATAATGTTTATATAAATATATTAAATTATGTAATCGATTGAATTGCCACAAAATAAATTGATTAAATTAAACTAAATACATGGAAAAATTCAATTAAATTGTTTACATTTGTTAGAACCCATTTGGCACTACAAATCGTATTTCCGGTACGGTGTGAGTAGTCGAAGTGACTGCATTAACGAGTGTTTTTTTATCCCCCTGGCATTTCGTATGTTTTCTAATTTAATAATAAAAAAAATTAATAAATAAAAAACAACAATAAAAAAAATGTAAAAAATACAGTGACACTGCACTAAAAAAAAATTCTGGTATTTGAACTTATGACCTTCTGATTACTAGAACAACATCTTAACCACTGTGCCACCACTGACCTCCAAAGGAATATGGAATAAACATAAACCATGGCTTACGGTCACTACATTTGCCCCGGATCTCAATCCATTGATCATCATCACCGACTTGCTGTTTGACCAGCAGACGTCTGTTTCCAGAGGTGAAAAGACACTGATCTTTCCCAACCCAGTAGGTCGAGTAAAAAGAGCATATCCTGATGATCAGCCTGTAAGCCAAAAAAACAATCTTGTAAATCCATGTTCTCTTTAAATAATAGCCCCAGAAATGGTGGATTATGAAATATCTTAAAATTCGGGGTTATTTTATTGTACAGTCCAGGGCAGTCGTTCTCAAACTGTTGTTTGGTAACCTAACTCATTTTAATTTACTTGCATTAATGACATAATTGTTTGTTTGTGGTTGCTTTGAGTGTTTGAACTTTATTTTTGATAGAGAAAAATCATAAATGAAGAATAATGAAGAATATAAATAGAAGTTATATATATATACACACTGCCATTCACTGCACCCCACGTGTCATGTCTTTATGCCCCACTAGGGGGGGCGCTCCCCAGACTTTGAGAACCACTGATCAAGGGAAAGTGCAAACCTTTGAAATAAACGAAATGCTGACCAATAACATAAAAACAAAGGATTGAAGTATGTTTAAGTAAATGGTCCAGTGACCAACTTAAATCCATCGACTTCTCAAAATTGAATTCAGAGGAAATAACTACATGAATGCATAGCCTATATTGATTAATCATATAAACACTACCTATGGAAGAATCCATGAGGTATCTCAGGGAGGAAGTAAACTTGAACAGCGAGGTCTTCGGAGTTATCTTCTCCCCACATCTGCATTACCTCCTGATTGTCTTCCTGAAGGAAACTCAGGAAAAGACAGGCTCCATTCGGTTCATAAACATCAGTGCTCGATGGCTCCCATTTTTTATTTGGACAAAACTCGGGGGCTGTAGGGTTGAGTGGAGAACTTTCTTTAGTTGGCAGACAAATGTCAAAGTGCTGCAGAAGCCTGATAAGAGTACCAGCCTTCTTCTTGGTCCCAACAATCTCCTCAATCAGCTCTTCATCTTCAACCCCTGACCGCGTAAGTTCTGCACGCACCAGGATTCTTACAGCCACATTGCTCAGAGTTGCTCTTTTTATAAAGTCCTCAGTCCATTTGTCTCTGTGCTTCTGGAGTGAGTTCTCCAGCATCAGATCTCTTTTGGGGATCTCTCTCAGCATGCTGACCAAATCGTGTCTAACAATGGCCTGTGTCAAAAAACAACATGGATTTGGTTCTAGATCTTAAAAAGTTGAGAAATGTTTGGGGTTGTAGGACATTTTCATAACAAACCTTGAACAATGAGATAAGGAATGAAGGTTGAACAAACACCATGTCCTTCAGGTCTGGGATGTCCCTGTACCATGTGATAATTCCAGTTCTGTGCAGGTACTGAAGAATAACCCTGAGCTTATCCAAGTCCAATTTATTATCACTACTGTTTAGATGGTCCAGGATCTCCTCGTGAGTTACTATTCCTATTGAAAAAGTGCATCATATCAGGAATGGGAATATATAACGATCATATTAATAGTTGTGCATCTAATGAAATGAAGACACTCACCATGTTGAGGAATTATGCCTTCGTTCATGAGGGTCTGAATATCGTTTTCTACATCCTTGTAACATTGTGGTAGTGTTTGTTCCATAAAAGGAAATTTGTCTTCGTCTAAGACCACCCTGTTGATATATTCTTGTAACCTGCTAATGTCATCAGGCTCTGTGCAGTCCATGGGTATAAGTTCGAGGACCTATATATGCAGAAGAGATGTGCGTTACAAAAGAAAATGGCTGGTAAGTTTACACACCAATCAGCCAATACATTGAAACCACTGCCTATTAAATTTAACAGCACTGATTATGTCAATACAAAGGCACCTTTCAAGAGGAGGAATATATTAAGCACTAAGTGACCAGACGGGTCTTGAAGCACCAAACTGTGATAGCTGGTTGACTGGGTCTGTCATCTTAGAAAACAGCAGTTCTTGTGGGATGTTGGTGTGGAATGGTTACCAAAAGTGGTCTTATGAAGGACTACTGGCAAACCAGTAAAAGGGTCATGGGCACCCAATACTAACTAATGCATGTGGGAAGCAAAGGCTAACTCATCTTCTCCAATCCCTCAGAAGAGCTACTGTAGCCCACATTGGCGAATGGTCAGAGTGCTCACGTTGACTCCTACACACCACCAAAAAACTCCTACAATGTGCATGTGAGCATTAGAGCTGGACCATGAGGCAAATGACATCTAATGGATGATGGACTTTTTGGGAAGTCAAGACAGCAGAGGTTTTCAACAGGTTTTCAACAAGATAACGCACACTGCTTAGGAATGACTAAAAGAAGGTCATAAACAGTTGAAGATGTTGATTCGGCCTCTAAATTCACCAGCTCTCAATGCTATCTATGGGATGTAATGGTCAAACAAGTCTGATCCCAATAAAGACCCCAATTTCTCAACAGGACTTACAGGACCTGCTGCTAAAGTCTCGGTGTCTAAACCATGAAAGGCCAGAGCTGTTTTGGTAAAAAAAAAAAAAGTAACTACACAATGGCAGATGGCTTTATATTTTGGCTAATATAATAAATATTCTAATACTAATATAACTACACTGTGTACAGATACATACAACCCCAATTCCAAATGCAGATTTGCAAATCTCATAAATCCATATTTACAATAAAACAAACAATAAAACGTGTAAACTGAGAATATATACTATTCTGGGCCATGTTTACCACTGTGTAGCATCACGTCTTTTCTTCATATACATCTGGGAACTGAGGAGACCAGTTTTTGGGAGAGGAATGTTTTCCCACACAGTATGTGTCTGATACCGAATTCTAGCTGCTCTACAGTTCTGGGTGTCCTTTGTTGTATTTTTGGTTTCATGATGCACCAAATGTTTTTGAATGATGAAAGGTTTAGACTGCAGGCAGGCCAGTTTAGCACCCGGACTCTTCTTCTACTGCAAAGTCATGCTGTTGTAATAGATGCAGTATGCAGTTAACATTGTCTTGCTGTATATCGTTCAGCATTAATAGGGTTTTTCTGAATGGGCAAGCCGCCCATATTACAGGCATTAATGCACTCCCATGCCATCAAGAATGCGGCTTGTAAAAAGCCCCGATGGTCCCTCTCCTCTTTAGTCCGGAGCCCTTGGTATCAGAAAAGTTTTCCACTTTGCCTCAATACATTTTAAATGAGCTTTGGCCCAGATAGGATGGCAGCGTTTCTGGATCATGTTCAAAGACAATGATTTCTGGAGGTGTTAATGATCTCAATTACAGAATTATCACTGTTTTAAATGCAGTGCCACCTAATGGCCCGAAGATCACGAGCATCCAATATTGATTTCCGCCCTTGTGCACCAAAATTTATTCAGATTCTTTGAAACTTTTGATGATAATATGCACTGTAAATGATAATTTTGAGATATTTAACTGTTTTGCAATTTGATGTTGAGGAACATTATTCTGAAATGATTCCAGTTTTTAGACACACACAGATTGGTTAAGCTCTGTCCATCTTTATTTCTGGGAGACTCTCTGAGAGAAATGTTTCTCCAACTGTTTAATTAAGTTTAATTTTCAACTTTTTTGAGACGTGTTGATGCCATCAAACTCAAAATCACCTTATTTTTTTCCTTAAATTATACTGTAATTTTGTGACTATAAACCGCACCCATATATAAGCCCCGCCCACTGAATTTGACAAAGATTTTTATTTTAAACATAAATATGCCGCACCTGTCTATAAGCCGCAGGTGTCTACACTGAAACTAATGAACTTTACACAGGCTTTAATGAAAGACAGTGTCTGTTACACGGTGTAACGGGTGAAATATGTTGTGGCTTCTTTAAAAGCAGAGCGGTATTTTGGGAATAGCCTACGCCGCATTTTTTCCGGTATTACTGCATGTGTGTAAGACTGAGGATTATGTCCTTATTAATTTCTGATGCTCATTTCTAAGTTTCTTTGACTAACCCGTAATGCTGTTGCCAAGAAAAATAAAAAAGCACGAGTTTTGGAAACCTGTCTGTGCTTATATGATTTCTGATGCAACTGGAGTTAGTGCAGCTCAAAACACAGGTGAGGTGCGTTTTTTCGTTTCTGTTCGGATATTTTATTGGTCTAATATTATGGGGCCCAGTTTTTAGTTTTGCAGGATTCAAAACGTGGGAAAAAAGTAGCGGCTTATAGTCCAAAAAATATAGTACATTTTCTCAGTTTATACATTAGATATGTTTTTTTCATGTTCTATTGTGAATAAAATTTATGAGATTAGCAAACGGTTGTATTCAGTTTGAATTGACATTTTACACAATGTCCCAACCTTCCTAGAATTGGGGTTGCAAATACATACAATACACACTTACCTGCAATTTGTAATCTTCCAGTCGCTCAATAAGACTCATCTGTTCAGAGAAAAGTGAGGGGTCCTCTAAATCCTTAAGGTTTCTTTTTTGCTGTGCTAAGCTACATTTTCGATCTAACAGCATCTGTTTCACCCGCTCCTCAATATCTTTCTTCTTGTCCTGCACCTCCGTTTTATCAGTGCAACAGTCAGCATGAGTGCCCAATAACAAGACCACCGCATTTGGGACCTTGAGCTGAATATTGGTGATCCAAAAGCCAACTTTATCTCTAAAAGACTCAGCATCATACCTGTTAAAACATTAACTGTGATTAACGAAAAAGTCACAGACGTTGTAGATATTTGTAATAAATATCATAAAAATATAAATGATTTAATACGTGGAAAGATCAACAGCAAGAATGACAAAGGCCTGGGGAGTTATGAAGACATGGTGAGTGAAGTAGTATTCCTCTTGTCCTGCAAAGTCCCAAAACAGGAAGCGAACTCCATCTGTATTGAAGACTTCTTGGATTTCGATCCCCACAGTGCGATCATCCTCATCCACCTCGACAGGAGAACCCAACCTCAGACTACGACACACAGTTGATTTCCCAGCCATGGAGGAACCCAGGAACATTGTTTTAATGGTGCGGATAGTGAAAGGATGGTCTTCTAACATCTCAAAGTAGCTTTGAATGTCCTTTAAACCACCTAAACAAATCTCTTCAGGTGGCTTTCTAAGACGGTTGTTGTGTACTTTGAAATTTTTCAAGTTCTGGGACTGAAACAGAGCCTGTGGAAGTTCTGTCAGCCAGTTGTTTTCCAGGTAGAGCTCATTTAGGTGACGGAGACCCACCAGAGGCTGCACGTTCTTCAAACAGTTGTTGGACAAGTTGAGATATGTGAGGGTTTCACATTTGTTCATGTCCGATGGTAATTGGCTGAGCTTGTTCGTGCTCATCTTCAGAAACTGAAGTTTCTTTAACGAGGGGAAAATCTTATCAGGAATGCTCTTGATGTTGTTCTGATTCATGTACAGTCTCACCAGCTGCTGGAGCTCACTTATCTCTTTAGGGAACTCGGAGAGCTCATTTCGGCACAGGCTGAGCTCTGTCAGGTTTGACAAGGAAGAGATGCCAGTCACTTTCTTAAGTCTGTTCTTCTCCAGGTCTGCCTTGTCCACATCCTGGCCTTTCTGAAGCAGATCTGAAGGAAGTGATTTCAGTCTCTTTCCTGACAAGTTTATCTCCAGTTTCCTACTGGAGAAGCCTAACAGAATATAAAATAGATGACAATAGTCAGCGTTAAGCTGCTTACGATTCAGCAGATGCGCAGATTCGATAAGTGTGTGTGATGAACATGCAGGGTTGGCAATGATGTGAGAAATATAAATAGATACATTAAAAGTCAAAGGCAACCATGTTTTAAAAATCCAGAATTGTAGCTGCCAGAATGAAACATACTTGTTGCCAATCTGAAAATTGTTTTCTTTGCTTTAGGATATATCCATTAATTTATTGGAATTCGTGTTATAACTATAGAACTTTTAACTACATACATACATACATATATATATATATATATATATATATAGTTAAAGATATAAAAAGTTACTTACCATTGAATAGAGGCATTTCGATGATCACAGGCTGTAATTACTATCAGTTTCCTTTCTAGTAAAGAGTAAGTACTTCCGTATTCTATGTCAAGGCAGGAGTGGCTCTCTGACATCATCCAGCACAGAAGTCTCCTCTTAACCCTTTAATTTCCAGGTTATTATTATTATTGTTATAATTACTGGTAGATTATTTTACCCTAGTATGTCCCACTCTCAAACTATTAGCTGGGAAGCCCATAATCAGTTTTTACTTTGTTTCTATCATATGACTTAGAAATTAGCATTTTATATATACACACACACACACACACACACACACACACACACACACACACACACACACACACACACACAATATACATTGATATGCATTCGGAAATAATTCAGACCACCTTTAATTTCTGATTTTTATGTTGCAGCCTGATACTACAATCTTTCAAATTCCCTTCTTTTTCTCATTAATCCAAACTCAGTACCCCATTACGATAAAAAAGAAAACAAAATTCTTAAAACATCTTTTCTTAATAATCAAACTGAAATATCGCATGTACAGAAGTATTCAGAAGCGTTGCAGCAACACTTGAAAACGAGCTCAAGTTGCCGATATTTCTCTTGGTTGTTGGTGAGATGTTTTTCTATCTGTGGAAAAGTTTATTGGTTGGACATGATTTGGAAAAGCGCACACCTCTCTTTAGAAGCCCTGACAGCTGACAATGCATATCAGAGCAAAACCCAAGACATGAGGTCGAAGAAACTGCCTGCAGAGCTCAGAGACAAGGATTGTTGCAAAGCACAGAAGAAAAATTACTGCTGCACTGAAGATTCCCAAGAGCACAGTGGAGTCCATAATTCTTAAATCAAAGAAGCACAATCAGGACTCTTGCAAAAACCTGCCACCAAACTGAGCAATCAGGGAGAAGAGCCTTAGTAAGAGAAGGGATGAAGAACCGTATATGGTCAGTCTGACTGAGCTCTTGAGGTCCTGTGTGGAGATGAGACCAAGTTCCAGAACAACCATCACTGCAGCTTCCACCGATCTGGGCTTTATTTAAACCCAAAAGGCCTGCTGAACTCTCAGACTGTGTAAAACAAGATTCTCTGGTCTAATGAATTCAAGATCAAACTGTTTGGCCACAATTCTAAACGTAATGTGTGAAGGAATCCAGGAACCACTCATCACCCGCCAAAACACCATCCCAAAAACTGCTGTGGTGGTAAGATCACTAAGGAAAAGTACAGAGATATCCTCAATAAAAGCTTGTTCTGCAGTGCTCAGGACCTCAGTCTGGGCACCACAAGGTTGTGAGTAAAGTCAGGTATTGATGTGGGTGAGGGTGCAGTGTTCACGTTCATCTCAAAGGTGTTCAGCGGGGATACGATCAGAGCTCTATAGCAAGCCACTCAAGATCTTCCACTTCAAACCACATAAACCATATCTTCAGGGAGCTCAATTTGTGCACAGGGGCATTGTCAAGCTGGAACAGGTTTGGGGTTCCAAGTTTAAGTGAATGCAAAACTTTTTTATACCTCATTCAAAGACGTCCTGTACAATTGTGTGCCTCCAGTTTTGTAGTAACAGTTTGGAGCAGAACCACATTTGGCAGGAAATGTCCCAATACTTTTGTCCATATAATGTATCTTACAATCCATCTGTCCAATATCAAATAAACTGCTGCCCTCTTGTGGCCATATGCAAAACATTGTAGTCTCGTAGAAAAATCTAGAAACAAATTACGGTTTTGGGGTAATCACACAGAATCCTGCACACCTGTATTCCATCTTCTTTTTTTCTTAACTGTGACCTTCTTGTCTTCTTTCAAAGTGTTTACTAAAATGTTGCTTGTCGTGGCGTCTTCGCTGTAAGAACAGTTCGATTTTAAAAGGTATCTGGGCACATGCTGTAAAATAGCCAAACAAATACATCCAAACATAAGTATAAGGAATAAAAGTAAACTAAAATAAATGAATTTTTTATAAAGACAGAGTAACCTGGACTGTCTGAGGCTGAGTGGTGTGTGTTCTCCTGCAACGCTGCCGTGCTCTCTGGCTCCTGCGGGTGTGGTCTGAACCGGTACGCTGCGCTGTAGTAGAAGGTCTGAGAAAAGTGGACGTCTGGACGACTTCGGCTAGCAGCTTGGTCATTTCGTCGTCAGTTATTTCGCTCTCTTCTCTAGAGCATCTGTCCTCAGGGGCACATTCCTGGCAGAACCAATCTTCAACTGGTACGGTGGCCAAAGGTGGATGAATGCAGGCTATGTGGAATCTTCCAAAGACAAAAAGGGCTCTTCAGTGTCTAAGTTTCATTTAAGCACCACTGGTATTTATTCTTCTAACAGGTACGTGATATGTGAGGAATAAAATATCAAAGGATGTTCTGCTATTAGAAACCAGCAGTGGTTTGATATCATCAAGAGGATAAGCCAAAGTTTATTAGTGTACAAATACAGCATGTTGTAACTTCTTTTATAGCACAGTAATTTGCTAATTATTTTACATTTATAACTACTGATTGAGGATTCAATCCCTGATATCCCACCAGGGGCGCTATACCCCCACCCACCCCTCCAAAAAGTGTAGTCTAGTCGTGTAGTCTTTCCCTGGTCCCCAAATAAAAATATGAATTGAGATCTCTGCAAACTTCCTTATTTTCATTACCACAAATAACTGTGCAGCAACAGGTTTGAGGTCTCACCTTGAGTCACAGGCAGAGCAGAGGAGCATCAGGTGTCTCTGGTCACTCCTGCCACACTCCTCACACATGCTCAACTCCTCAAATCTTCCTTCATCTTCTAGTCCCTGACCATCATTCGGCTCCACTGCAATCTGCAAAAAGTGGTATGTCAGATACATGATGCTAATCGGATAATATTTACAATGAAGTATACCTAACTAGAGGGAAAGCACATGTAAAACGTTTTGGAAACAATGTGAGGGAGGTGAGATTGAGATGGTTTGGACATGTGCAGAGTAGGGACATGGGGTATATCGGCAGGAGAATGCTGAGGATGGAGCCACCAGGAAGGAGGAAAAGAGGAAGACCACGGAGGAGGTTTATGGATGTGGTGAAGGAAGATATGTAGGTAGTTGGGGTGAAAGAGGCAGATGTAGAGGACAGGGGGGTATGGAGACGAATGATCTGCTGTGGCGCCCCCTAATGGGAGAAGCCAAAAGATGATGATGACTAAAAAAAGCAGAATGAAACAATACATTTGCCTTACTATTTTTTTAATATCCCCTCCAACACAACTTCTCTGGTAGAGGACTGCAAATTTCAGACGATCGACTGGACAGGAGTTTGAAATCTACGCAAAGAAAGTGTGTATTACAACTGTTCATGCCCATGCAAACAACATACGACCATAAGGCAGCTGTTCACACTGACGAACCCATGTTATAATTCGGAATTGAGAATGCTAAAATTATTTTAATATTTATAAAAAAAAATGTTTTACCTTGGCCCATTCAGTGATGCAGGCAAGGCAGTACACATGGTCACAAGGTTGTGGACTCGCCACTGGCTGCCCCCTGAACGGGTTAAGGCAGATAAGGCATCGGACAGCGCCAGACACCCCACCTGGATTCAAATCTTTGAGATGTTGCTCATCCATTTCCAACACTAAAGTAGAATGCATTTAATTTATGATACTCACATTCATAATCACACAACAGTGTTGTTCAATCCTGAAGTCCCAATCATGTCATAAACTTCTTACTAAAGATATGATTACTGTATTGGGTTCTGGTGTGGTCTTCTGAGCCACTCATTCAATCTCCTACAGCCCTATTTAAATCAGTATTCAAATCTGCTTCGGTAGTTGAACCTTTTTCTGTAGGATACCGACATTTTCTTCAGCTGGGGGAACTGAAATGGAAATACTTTTTAAAGAAAAAATCTGGTATTATGACATAGCAAATTTTACCAATACCTAGGTTGAATCGTACTTGCCGATAACTGATTAATCAACTGATTTAAATTGGATACTGGGAAAGAAAAAAACAAGAAAAAACACCACTCAATGTAAAATATTACTAAAGTTTATTACAAAACAGTACTGAATCATGACAAATTAATATATTAATTATATTAATAAATATTGAGGCAAATAAGGCATGCATTGAAACAAAAAGTAACACTCCAAGTAAATAAAAACTGTTAAATCTGAAATGTAAAAGGACACTTCAAATAAACAGCAAGTGGGTTCAGTGATTCACCTCTAGAGGCCGATCTCGCATTGTATAACGCAACCCGGAAAAACTATCATAATTTAATTTTTGCGTATAGCCTACAGTTGCAGCAATCGACTATCGGTGCCGATTAATCAGCAAAACCGATTAATCGGTCCACCTCTAGTTTCTGTATTATCATGACTGTTTTTGGCAGCTGGTGAGAACATGGATTTGGAATGTGAGGGGTATGAATTCCAGGTTGGACAAAAAAAAACATTGATACAGCGATAAACAGACGCCAAATGCTTAGAAAGTTCAGCACATCATTGGTTTTGTTTCATTTCGAGTCAATGTGATTTGTATAACACTGTAAACAACAGATGCTGTCCTGAAAGCAGCTTTACAGAAATATACAGATTACGAACGTATTTAAAAATGTGTTCCTATAAGTTTATCCATAACAAGTGAGCCAGCGGTGACGGTGTTGAAGGAAAAACTCCCTGAGAGAAACCTTGAGAGGAACCCATTCCCATCTGGGTGACCCTCAATGTTCATTCATTTCCGTTCCATCATTATTTATTTCAGTTCCAGATTATAGAACACAAACAAAGAAAAGATGATGATGATCAGGGGATCAGAAATGTCTCTGTTCTCAGTAATGTTTACATCACTGACCCCCTCTGTCTCATCCAACGTTACCCCCAGACTTCTTGCCCTCTGCTTTGCTCATTGATATCTTTATAGGCTAGTTTACGTCTGTGGTGTGTGAGAACCAGGAAATGATACACCAGCGGTGGATTGAAAAAGCAACACAATGACAAGAAACAGGTTGATGGGCTGAAACCGGTGCGTAATTAGAAGAAAGAATATTGATCATGTCACCAAATAGATTAAAACGATTTTATTTAAGCTAAATTATATCTCTAGATTAAGGTAAACCGACTCCATCCTGCCTCAACCAACATGTCGGGCGCGTTGTCGTGTCGCAACAACTTAACAAAAAAATCCCACGATTAAATAAACTCCTTGTTCCTTGATTAAAAACTCAAAGTTATAAATACATACATAATAGTTCTAATATTCAGGCTAAACCCGTTACAAAAGCGACTAAATGAATCTGACTAGATCAGCCACGTGATTTTAAATGCAAGGCGCTGACATTTCGCGTCACTTCCGGCGCGTTTATATACGGTCCGCTAGCAGCAGCCCGCCGAGTTAGCGTTTATAAAGGATACGAAATGCAAATTTGCTAAGTTGTGGGTAAATGTTGTACATGTATTATTTTTATTTTTAATTAAAACATTTTATAAGTGACCAAAATCTTACCCAGGTTAAGGAGTTAGCCGACCTCAACCATTTCGAACGGAGAAAGGGGGCGTGGTTATTCATAACTGGTTTTAGTTTAGCAAGATCACGATCATCTATTGGATGAAATTGGCATCAATCATATCTCAAGCAGCCTATCCTGATGAGATAAAGAAATGGGCGGGTCGATCAAGCAAAACAGATAATGTCACAGTATAAGTTGTATATTGGATTTCATATTATAGAATTTTAATGGATACAGATTTAGTTTTTTGTAGATTTGATGACCGTAATTACACGACAGGTTTATCTATTTTAGGTTATTAAATGCTGCCAGTAATCATCATATATTTCTGAGTATTTTTCAGTACTTTCTGTATCTAATTATTATATTATATTGTAATTATATAAATTATTCTGTATATTATATCTTAATATATATGTACATTATATCCTAGCTCTAATGGCAACAATATATATATATATATATATATATATATATATATATATATATATATATATATATATATATACTCTGTATTCCAATTTAATACTCGTAATGTCTATATTGTCTCACATTGTCTGTATTGTCTTGTCTTGTCTGTATTTTCTTGTATAGTCCAAGCTAAATGTATAGTGTTATTTATGTCCAATAAACCTGACTCTGATTTTAATTCTGATGTAATGCGGCGGCCATATATGTAAAACAAATAAGGTTTCAGGCTCATGATCATTTGAATAGATATCAATCAGTGATTTACTTATCATTATCATTCTATTAATAGATCAGTGAGCTGAGAGTAACATTCGAGTCTTTTCACATCAACTGAGTTGATTAAGCAAAGAGTCTTGTGACAAAAATTATAAAAAGCAACCGAAAGCAAATACTTTTGTACTTTTACTCAAGTGAAAGTTTAAAGGGACACTTTTACTCAACTACATGGTTTGTGTACTTCATCCACCACTGGAAATATATATATTTATTATGGTAATGAAAGTTTAAAGTATGACATGTTGGTCATTGCAAAGTTGTCAAACTACTGGGGTATAATCAGAGATGGGAAGTAATGAAGTACAAATACTTTGTGACTGTATTAAGTAGGTTTTTCTGGTATTATTATTTACTTCAGTATTTGTTTTTAGACTTTTCACTTTAACTAATTACATATTTATATTTCTACCTCTTATATTTTTAAACCAGATTTGTTACTATAATTTTAATCCAGTGACACGATCAATATATTTTTTATTCCTGATCACCTGATCATCATCATCTTTTCTCTGCTTGTGTTCTATATGGTGGATGTTCAGCCTGGATACATTTATTAGAGAACATTTGAAATTATTTTGTATTAATATAATAATATGATGTATGGTTCAGTTACCAGCGTGACACTAAAACAGGTAGTAATAAAGACTACTTTTTACTGAAATACATGTCAGAGCTTGAACGTCTTTACTTAACTTAAGAAAAAACATGAGTATGTGTACTTTTACCTGATTGCCATCTCTGGGTATGAATGCAATAAAATTAGTTCCTGCTGTTTTTGGAAAATGATTAAAAAAACTATTTCTAAATAATCATCAGCTTCACACCAACCCATTGCAATTTTTTCTTGTTTATAGCTTATTTCATGCATTTTGCAAAGTCCTGTTAATAATATACATTTTCATCGTTACTACATGATATATTTTAGGGGTTATATTTTTAGAAAACATAAATGACACCGCAGGAGACTCTAAAAGACTGCACCTGTGTCATTACAGAAATGACCGAAAGGGAAAAAAAAATTCCAGATGTTTTGTACGAGTTGTTTAATAATATGTTTATAGATGTGTTTGGAAACCATGAAGAAAAAAATACAACTTTTATAAAATACTCTGAACAGTTATCGTAAGCTATTTAATAATTACAAAGATAACAATATTTACATCAATGTGCTCTGTATAATCATTTTAAACAAACTGTTTTTTATAAAATCATACAATACAATACAATACAATATATACTTAATGGGGAAATCATATTTCAAAGGCAGGGCATAAAGTGACTAAATCCTCAGGCTTGTAATCCCATCTTTATCGCCATGACACCTCTCTGGATTGCAGGACTGAAAGACATAAAAATGGATTGAGCTTTCTACTGAAATAGAAGATGATTTATTTTTCTATTATTAGTTTACTTTCAGCACACCAGGTTGGACCAGAGATTCATCTTTTCAAACATTTCACATTGTTTATGAGGTTTAGAGGAGTCAGACTCCAGTCCTTAGGGCCAATAGTCCTATTAAAATGTTTTTGTTTCTTTTAACATTACACATTTTGCAAACTAAGGTGTGTTAGAATTCCTATAATAATAGTTCTAGTTTCTAATAAATAGAAAGAATTGAACTGAACTGAGAATGTCTGACCTTTTAGGACTGTAGTCTGATATAATGGAAAAAAAACAGTGAGCAGAAAAAAAGGAAAAGTTAAAAAATCCAGGAAAACAAAGTTACCAGTGATCAACTCGACCCAGAACATTGAAAGTTTACAAAAACCACATTGTCCTACATTTAACTAGTGTCAAAGCCCCCTCTCATACAGGTGTCAAAATGATCCAGATATGAAATTCATTAGTTTTTAAACAAAAACAGACTGATTTCCGTACCCCAGTTAAAAGCCATTTTTTACAGATGTATCGGAAGCAACAAAGATGAAGTAAAAAAGCCAATCGGAGGAAGAACAAAAGACGAGAGGAGCACAGTGAGGAGAGTGTTAGATCTGAGGAGCAGGGAGAAGAAGGCTTGGAAAGCAGCACAGGTGGTTCTGAGATGATCATGTCACACATACACACCCTCTGGATGGAGGCTGGACACCAGCGGGTTTTGCAGGCTGCGAGGGTTCCCCAGGATCTGCTTGGCAGTGGTGCGAGGGTTAAACTCTAACACTGAGTGATTGGAGTCTGTGACAGAGTGAAAAACAAAGTTAGACGTTTGTTTCATGTAGGACAAATCTAATCATTTCATCTTCTTCAGCCTGCATGATTATGTGGAATACACTGGAAGTCAATTGATATTATTCCTAATCTTCTGATTAATTTACACACAAATGTTCACACCAGAACCAGAAATTTGTTTTTGTGTTAACGTGCATAGCAGCGTGTCTGGAGACACATGTCTAGACAGCGAAAACCATAAGTGTGCCTTTGATGCCAAAATATGCACCGGGCTGTTGGGTGATTTTGTCACCTACTTATACATGTCAGTGGTGAATTTTTCCATGTTAACTAGATGGACTAAAATACCGTAACAACATTCGGCGTAAAAAGAAAAGTCTCCCTTCAACATTTGTGTTGTTGTTAACTGGGTGCCAAAAAACCTCCAGGCACTGAAGCAAACTCCAAACTCCTACTTGTTCATAAAGGAACTCTGAACAATCCCACCTGCTCCTGTAGTTATGTTTGTTTCATATTCACATTCATTTAATGCATTTTAGTTCAAATACACTATTCGTTTTTAAAAGTATGTGGACCCCTAGCACCAATCACAGTCAAATACAGCATACTTGGTGAACATCTCAGGTCAGGTTTTGTCTCCATTTACTGCTAACCTCCACTTTCTTCTAGATTATAGGCCATTGTTGTGGGGGAGGATTAGTGTTTTCAATCAGTTTAATCATCTGTTCAGGACACTCATTTCATGGAGCTCATTTTTTTTACACAGTGACAATGTAAAGATTCTTAGTTCCAGTATACTGCATATAAAGACATTCTAGACAGTTATTGTGCTTTACAGTTTGAGTCAGATACATGTATGGGTGTGATGTTCAGTTGTCCACTTATTTTTGTTTATGTCACATGATTCTGTGTAGCTTTACACAGTATCTATCTATTACTTATCTATCTATCTATCTATCTATCTATCTATCTATCTATCTATCTATCTATCTATCTATCTATCTATCTATCTATCTATCTATCTATCTATCCAGCTAGGTAGCTAGCTAGCTAGCTAGCTATTTTATATTTTGTGTTTTGTGTATTGTGTACTGTCTTGCACTGTCTTGTGTTGTCTTTTTGCACTGTTTGCACCAGTTGCACACATGCAATTTATGTGGCGAGGATCTTAGTTCTTGGCCCTGTGTTTTTATGTTCTGTGATTGTTGTTTTATGTTGTTTTATGTAGCACTTGGGTTCTGGAGGAAAGTTGTCTCATTTCACTGTGTACTGCATCAGCTATATATGGTTAAAATGACAATAACAGCTTGACTTGACTTGATCTATCTATCTATCTATCTATCTATCTATCTATCTATCTATCTATCTATCTATCTATCTATCTATCTATCTATCTATCATCCATCCATCCATCCATCCATGTTGAAACATTTTGCTGATGTACAGCTACAGAACTCATCCTCAAGTTTTTTACATTGCACTTCATGTCTTTTCCACATTTCTCATCCTACAACCCATTTACACCCTGGACAACTAGCAATTTCACCAACCACTTTTCCCCCAACCCTTCATATATAATGTTTTTGTTTTGGGCCATTTCCTTCTCACTTCTGTCAACCATCATGTGTAATTTTTACTTACATATAGTCAGTAATGTGCAATATTACTAATACAATGTGCAATATTATTTATTACCTTCACACATATATATTCATCTGTATATTATTGTTCATAGTACATATACATCTGTAAATTACTGTTTATAGTCCTATAATACCATTCTATTTAACTTATGTAAATCATGTAAACACTGTATATCCTGCACCTGCTGATATTGTACTCTGGTTAGACCCAAACTGCATTTCGTTGCCTTGTACTTGTACATGTGTAATGACAATCAAGTTAAATCTAATCTAATCTAATCTAAAACATGTACTAATGTACATGTACT
The DNA here is from genome assembly GCF_014805685.1 of Silurus meridionalis. NCBI lineage: Eukaryota > Metazoa > Chordata > Actinopteri > Siluriformes > Siluridae > Silurus > Silurus meridionalis. The sequence continues at coordinate 3,264,049 of NC_060909.1, forward strand.
GCAATGTACCAGTTTAAATGGCAATAAAACTGAAACTTTAAATGGCTACTGATAATCTGATAGGATGCGTGATCATTTTATATCTACACTGGCGAACTTGATTGGTGAACTTGATTGGATGCAAAACTGATCCCTTCTGTTTGAGGTGAAGTGAACAGTCACTGGAAGACAAGTGAAGTGTGAACCTTTGAAAATTAGAATTAAAAGTATTCTGTTTCATCAGTAAGTAACCTATATATGATAAATATGCCAAGAATAGTTTATGTATAAACATGTTCTCTACAATTCTCCAAATCAGACAGAATCTGTGTTTATTCTCTTTACCTTCATCGCTCTGTCCGTCTGGCATGAGGTAAGCAAGTTCTGGGTCATCTGCTGAGACACTGAGCTGAGTTGAAGGAACTGTCTGCTGGATGAACTGCTGGAGATTACACTGCCGTAGTTCCTTGCTTACTTCTTCAAGCTCCCTGCTCTTAGCCTGCAAACACAGAGTTCATTACTTTGTATTACTAATGAGTGAATTCATTTACATTTTTATTTACACTGAAGCAATAAAGTACATGATTGATGATGATCATGAACCTCACTCGAAATCTGTTACATAACCTTCCTTTCAACCACACCTCAAATATTACAATTAATTTTTTTTTGTTTTTTTAATGTAATGTCATAAATTAGCCACCAGGAGGCAGCAACAAATTCAAAGGTTTAAATCAAACATAACCTCCCATTTGGCAGACATCTTGTAATTTAGCAAACTTCTACCTCTTTGAACGACTTACAATTATGCAATTTATACAACAGCGCAGTTGAAGGTTAAGGGCCTTGCTCAAGGGCCCAGCGGTGGCAGTTTAGTGGTGCTGGGATCTGAACTCACAACCTTCTGATTTGGAAGGTCCAATGCCTTTTTACATTTACATTTGCAGCATTTGAGGAGACGCCCTTTTCCCGAGCGACTACAAAAGTGCTTTGAGTCTATATCAATGAATAATTCTACACTGGTACACAAGATTACAAATTAAGATAGACCTCTCAACAGTGTTTTAGGCTGATTTTTTTATTTATACATTTTTTTATACAAAGCAAACTTGGAAAGTGTTAGTTTTTCAGGAAACACTTAAACTAACTTTTCATTACATTCCTTACCATTTGTACTCTTGCAATACATTTAGATGCACTTTTTGTTTCCGCGGGAATATCATACCACAAGGAATAGTGAATACTCATCGATCAAGGCTCTCTCTCATCTCTATCAGTTCTGCTTTTTTATGTTTCACATCTTCACATCACAAGTACAAACATGCATTTTCCACCATTTCCATTGATCGTTTGCGCCATTTTGGAAATGGTTTCGAATTCAGAATGATTGCGCTGGGTATGATCGACTGCCTGGATTTTGTGTTAATATTTCATGAGGTATTCATTGTTAGACTGTTAGTGTTACTAAGAGTCTTTACTAACAGTGTTTACATGCTACAAGCTTCTTTTCTGGACCTGTGAACAACTATGAACTAGCTATTAATTGACCAAGTCAAGTGCCAGTCTTGTGTGTTGTAATTGTTAATCTTTAACACAATAAGCTTTTTTTTTTTTACCTATAGGTTCTTTTTGGGTGTGTTTTTATTTTAATTTTTTCATTCGTCAAAAAGTACCGGGATATAAAATGGGATATAAGAACACAACTTCGAGTCTACACATTTGTATCATCCGCTACCTGTGTGTTCTGCTTCACTAGCATTCATTATAGCTTGTGTAAGAATGATTGCAGCCTTGGAGGACAATAGCACACAATTTTTTCCCTTAAGAACCTCACAGGGCTGTGATGAAGGACAGATTTAACTGCACCTTTTAGGCGCAGTTGCCCTGCGGTAAGCTTAGTCACAGTGCGTTTACGCTATCTCGCTAACTCACTGTGGTGCCTTGGGGAAAAAAAAAAAAGCAGTGAACTTTGCCTTAATTGAAACATTTTGTGAAGAGAAGATGGTGACAAGCCTGGGCAACTGTTCTGCAGGAAATTATAGTGGTTGTGACATCATGGAAAAGCTCCATTTTAGACAATGTCTCAGCATTGTATGTTAGAATAGATAAAAATATTGCATGAAATGGCAAATAACTCTGTGTGAAAATAGTTTATTTGCATCAGTCTTTGAAAGAAAATGCCCGGAAAACAATCGGAAAACTTTTCCAGCCATTTGTGATTGGAAACATTTTCACCACAGAGTTTGAGCCACACGTGTTTGGGTGTGTTTGCGTAAAATTTTCCATTCACTTCAACTAGGAGACCTGAACCGGTTTCATCATTACACTGCCCCTGTACACAAACTCCATGAAGATATGCTTTACATGGGTTGAAGTGGAAGATCTCCTGCTATAAAGCACCTATGGGATGAATTGGAACGCTGACTGCACCCCAGGCCTCCACACCTCATGGTACGACTCAGTGATTTGAAGATACGGCCAATTTTAATTAAATCAGTGACATTTCCATTAAGATCTGATCCCAACTGAAATGCTTTCCGAATTCACCTATACAGGTACCACAAATTGTAGGAAAGACCTCTAGTTAAATATCCTTCGTCTACTCGGAATGATAATACCATAATAAATCTTACCTGTAACAGTTCTTCTGTTATCCAGAGATTCTCTTCTGTTTCCTCAAGGGCAGAGCCCAGATCAGATCCCTGATGCTGCACCGTGTCCAGCTGTGCCATGATCTGTCCCAGAGATTGTTCCACGTTCGCTTGTTGGTAACGCATACCATTTTTCCTCTCCTCTTTTAAATGGATGTTCCGCTCAAGGCTCCCAAACTGGGTTTCTGTTTCGTGAATCCTCCGGTTGTGCTCATCAAGAGCTACGTTGAGCTCCCGTAGTTGTTTGAGCATGCTTTGTTCTTTTTGAACCTCAGCGTGATACTCCGACTCCCAATACTCCCCATGAGCCAGTTCGGCCTCATTTTGCCTAAATTTGTCTCCCAGGTAGTTCATCTCCTCTATAAGGTTTTGGGAAAAGCTCGGGGGTGAAGGCTGCTCCAAAACCCAGGCCTGCTTATCCAGAGCGTCCAAGTGAGCGTGGAGATCCTTCAATCTACTCTGCTGATGGAGAATCTGTCGGAAGACCTCTTCTTTGGATGGGCCAGCTTGGGCATGGGATGACCCAGGAGGACCCTGGGGAACTTGTACACCCGGAGAGTCCTTCGGTACATTTTTGGGTTGTTTAACAAAAGTTTGTGAAGAGGTAGATGGCCCCAGGTTAAAGCTGAGGGCCTTCTTGGGCACTTTACTCTTCGGAGGTTCTGGATCGAGGAGTTTTGGGAGGGAAGGTACTCGGTCCAGGTCGGAGCCCTCGCTGCTGGTGGGTCCAGTGCGCCGCAGGATGAATTGTACTTCACTGCTTAACTGGCCCAGTTTAGCCAGGGCTTCCAGAGGACGCTCATTTGCAACCAGCTGACGTTCTTTGTCCCTCATCTTCTGGACAAGAACATAGCGACCTGTTTGCCCTGAAACATAATTTCATAGGCTTTATGAATGGACAATAATGAATGGACTTCCACTGAAGATTTCTTCTTTTTCTCACCACTGGCTCAATTATTTGGGATAAACTTACAAATACAAGGAACAAACTTATAGGCACTAAACCTATACACTTTTTTTTATACAACTTTATTTACGGTTACTGCATTTGGTAGATTCTTTTAACCAGAGCCACTTACATTTATCTCCTTCATACAACTATGGTGTTAAGGGCCTTATTCAGGGGCCCAGGAGTAGCAGCTTGGTGTGTCTGGTATTTGAACTCACAACCTTCAGAGCCAAACTCCAATGCCTTAACCACTAAGCTACAACGTCCCCACTTTATAACTGCTTTATCTCTGTAAAACTGCTTTGAGACAATGTGAATTGTTAAAAGCACTTTACAAATAAAAATGAATTGAAAATTGAATTGAATGTAAATTCTGCTAGGAAGTAAATCGGTTTCTTTATTTCTGGCTTCTAATAAAATATTTTCCAGTCTATCACTTAGTTCCAGCCCGAAGCTGGAAAAATTAGCTAATCAGTTTGACTTTTCCTTTAAACATGGCTATGTTGTATACATAACCCAGGACCAGCAATTTCACCCCCAAGCAATCTAAAGCTACAGAATCTTCTTAACACCTCACTTGATGTATAAACTCAGTCTTGTTTTGGTTTAATTTGCTTTGCCTAATTGCTGGAAATGTTCAGAAATAATGATCAGTCAAAATAAAACACTACAGCAATACATTTTTCCATTATGCTGATTCTAAATGGAAATACATACCTATTGCCTGAGCAAGAGCGATGACCACATCCTGACAGGACGTCTCTTCGGACAGGCCGCAGACAACTCGCTGCACACCATCCACCCACACCTTTAGCTCCATCTCTATGTTCGAACTTCATGCAGCAACCCCTTTCACATGGCAGTGTCCTGCTGAAGAAAGTGGAAGGCTTGTAAGGAAAATAATGAATTGATAATGAGAAGAAAAAGCATATTGTCCACAAAAGACAGGTTATTTATGATATATAGCTTTCTAAAAGGACAGTAGGAGAGGGATTTACTGTGAGTTGTTATTATACTGTTCATAAGCTTGTGCAACATCTAGTATATTTTAATAATGTAACTAAACATAGTGAGTCCAAAAAATGGATACTTCATAAACGAATTTTTTGCTGATTAATCGCCACCGATAGTTGATTGCTGGAACTCTTGGATATTGTCAAAAATCCATCTGATTTATCCGATTCATCTGTTTACACGTGATATATTATATTCATTGTTTACAATTGATTAATTATGTAATTGTATTTATTAATACACATATTTATTTCCTCACATTTCATTTTTATAATTCAATACATTTTTTTTTTTGTTAGAAAGTTTTTATCCAGTATACATTTTGAAAATCAGTTGATTAATCAGCAAGTACGATCCAACCTAGCTTTTGGTATCGGGTAAATACCGATAAAAAGTTATGTACAGAATAGAACTTGTAATCCGGATCAGCTTCTTAGAAAATTACGCGTTAAATATAAAGATCTAGAAAAAGTTAAAATATGTTGGATAAAAATAGTAGCAGTAGATAAAAATAGTACCAATAAGGAGAAATGACTGAATCATAATAGAACATTTTCTTAGAATCCACTTAAAGTATCTTTCTTACTAAAATGTTACGGACCGTCGCTGAAGTGCAGTGGAAAAACTCAACATTTGCTTGAAAACATTTCACTGAATATGAGCTATAAAATGTCACTCGAACCAGCTAGTGCCTACTCGGCAAAAAAGAGCAATATCATTAGAAGGGCAGCTCCAATAATATTTATACAACAATTAGAATTTTACAGCATAATTGACTTTTTACACATGTAACATGATTTCTTATATCATTAGAATTATCTATAATTGATTAAGAATTAAAAAAAGCGAGGAAAATCATATATAAATGTATTCGACTGGCTGAATAGTTTCATTTATATAATAAACTGTTTATTACTTTAGGAGAAGAAGACAAAGAAAGAAGAAGGAGCAAAAATAGGAACTTCTACATCATGATGATCATCTAGATGCTGATATTTTGTGCTCCAGCAGTTGCACTTGTTTCTAGTTGAAGAAAATGTGGACTCAAGTCATAGTGTGTGTGTACAAAGGTTTAACAAACAATGGTTTAAGCCCAAGGCACCTAACACTCTAAGCCTGCCGCTACCTCCATGATCAACACCTGAATACGTGTAGTGATACACTTACACACACATTATACTTTGAATACACTCAGGAATGCTGCATTACAGGTTTGAGAGTAAGAAGGACGTGTAGTATGCAGATTTATTCATGATATAAGGCAGAAAAAAAAATGCTTGTCATGTTTACTGTTGCTCTTTGACCATTCTTTATGCATTACATCGCCCAAATTAAGTTCCTACATGGTTCTTATGTATTATATACATTATATAATCAAAAGCTTTGGGACTCCTGATTTTTCTCAGCCATATTTAGTTCTTCTCCAAAGCCAAATCCAGCTCTATTAAGATGTACCTTACATCCGTTGGAGTAGAAGATTTTGTGTGGTCTGCTATAGAGCTCTGACCTCAACCCTATTGAACACCATTGGGATGAATTGAAATGCAGATTGCACTCCAGGCCTCTTCAACTAACATACTTTAGTACCTGACTTTTTGAATGTGGCTGAATGAGTACAAATCTTCACACTCCATAATCTAGTGGAACATCTTCCCAGAAAAGTGTAGGTTACTATAACAGCAAATGGAGACTAAATGTGTAACGGGGCTATTCAAAAAGTAAATTGTGTGTATAGTGTCGGGGTCAGGAGCAAAAATCCTGATTCCCCAATATCTGTCAAAACTGTAAAGTGTTTCCAAACACACACTTTTGGAACAAAATTGTTCTAAAAACTAAAGCTTGGGTAGCAAACAATGTCAAGAAGATATTAAGCAAAATCATTTACATACATCTTGCCTCAATCGGCACACTGATTCATGTCTCCGTAATAAAGCAAGTTGTGAAATCAAAGATCTGCCTGCGAGGCCACGATAAACCAGTCCTGCCCTGTCTTCCTTATCAAGATTTTCATGCTCTAGAGGCAGAGCCGACCCTTAGGGCGTCGTTTGCATTTGCACAAGTGAAGACCTGTAATGAAGTGAAGTCACGTCGTACACCACTGACTGTGCGGCGCTAACTTTCTAATGCGCTGGGTGAGGGTAAAGAGCGATGTGGAGGTGGAGCACTTTTGCACCAACTTGTGTTTGATTCAAACTCCACGCCTCAGGCAATCATTAACCAACACTGACATTCCTGTACATTCCGAAACTCACTCACACAAACCCGAATGTGAAAACTCAGAATGTGCATATAATGTATGTATATGAAATAATATATGTAGTAGGAAAGAGAAAGTGTGTGTGTGTGTGTGTGTGTGTGTGTGTGTGTGTGTGTGTGTGTGTGTGTGTGTGTGTGTGTGTGTGTGTGTGTGTGTGTGTGTGTTAGTCCCCTGTACAGTGTTTCTTTAATAATATCTCTATTAATATTTGTATAATATTTCTAATTTTAGGGTTTAGGGCTCCAGTTTGTCAAATTTCTACTGTGACTCTGCCAATTTAACGAACTGTGACTGTGATTGTGTTACTATGGTAACAGGTGCTTAAGTAGAACAATTATTACAACAAATTATTAATCTTGAACAATAATTGAACTGACCAACACTATGTGTGCATTTTAAACAACCTCCAGCCAATTAGAACTGACCTTAGCACACACACACACACACACACACCCCTATACTCTTATTATGCTTCTTTTTTCACTATAATACCTATAATACCTATACACACACACACACACACACACACACACACACACACACACACACACACACACACACACACACACATATATATATATATATATATATATATATATATATATATATATATATATATATATATATATATATTGTCATTGTATAGTCATACACATATAAGTCATTGTTTTTGATTGACACAAATCTCCAGTAGCACACTCCATCATCTAGTAGAACATCTTCACAGAAATGTGGAAGTTATTGTAACAGGCTACTTGTTACACATGTGGAATTGGACGTACAAAAAGCACATAAGAATCTTATGGTTTGGTGTCCACAACCTCTTGTTTGTTTAAATATATCAATATAAATATATAAATTCGATTTCATTTTAACGACACAAATTTTATCAACACGCAATTAAGGCAGCGCACATTTCGTTTTTATAAAATATATAAATGAATCAATATGATAGAAGAGAAATCGAACCCGTTAACTCAACACACATTTATTCACGACATACTTTTTTTACTTGGATACAAACAAATTTACGCCACAGAAAAAAAAAAATTTGAAACTCAAACCGAGCACCAAAATCCGGCAATTAAAACGGTCCGTGTGGAAACATAGCAAAAAAGTGCCGTTTGGTGTCCTGATGATTTACGTCATTTCAAACACCATAATTAATTTAAAACATTAACAAGAATATTTTGCTCTATGTTGAGTTTGGTTTCATGAAGTATAAGGTTTCTAGTCATTTGTGACGATCTCAACCGCAAAACAATTGCCAACTTAGCTACGGTTCAGATGTAGTACAAATACATCAGCAATCATAACAGTACAATACAATCCTTACAATCCTACATGATCTCTCAACTTATCAGGTGGATACAAACTACTACAGAGACCCATATTATGGGATTTACTGTACATTTGCTTTACATTATAGGATTTTTCTTAGAACAAAACAAGAATGCTTTCTTTTTTCTCTTATTTAGATCACATTACCTTATCAGCATATTCAATTTCATAAATTTTTATACTTTATTGAATTTTGAAGTATTGTGACGTCTATTGAATATTAGCAATTAGATGTAAAGTAACGACAAGGTTTCTGTGAAACTATCAAATGTCACAGAGAACCAGTTTCCCTCGAAACTCATCTATAACACAAGCCTTAAGGTTGTTGTTGAGAAGGTCAGTAAATGTTTCACACAAAGCTGTAATTATGATTTTCCTGTATAGCTCGAGGGTTTAGAGAGAGAGAGGGTTTACAAACGAACTGCTTTGTGAGGACTCTTTTCCTCAGATTTATATTTCCACATGTATTGTTGTATTTGTGTGAATATTTAACGAACTGAATTGAACACTTCTTGATGGAATTCAGTGTTTTCTTGTTAGGCTTTGGTTTCATTACAGTGTTTCTCAAGTCAGCAAGAAGTCAACAAGTTTACTGTGGTTTTTCTCATCACTAGGAAACATGTTGTAGGTAAACGCCCAGATGTCATGAGGTAGACATTGGTGTGAAAAATATATTGGTGATCATGAAATTGATAAGTATTCGCAGCAGGTGTTTAACCAGACTGGATAGAAAAGGTGAGAATGGAAAGGTAAACATGAAAATCATCTTTGCAAGGTCTGTGAGTCTAAGGGTTGAATATTTCACTGGAGATAAAGCCTTGTTTTGCTTTCAAGTTATCAATGATTAACTGATCCCAAAACCATTTCACAGACCGTGTTAGAATGGCAGGCGTTTACTTACTTACTTATTTACTAATTTACTTACCTACTTATTTATTTAATTTGCTTGTTTGCTAATTAATCTATCTATCTATCTATCTATCTATCTATCTATCTATCTATCTATCTATCTATCTATCTATCTATCTATCTATCTATCTATCTATCTATCAATTGGTTTGTCTGTCTGTCCATCTATCTATCTATCTATCTATCTATCTATCTATCTATCTATCTATCTATCTATCTATCTATCTATCTATCTGTCTATCTATCTATCTATCAATTGGTTTGTCTGTCAGTCCATCTATCTATCTATCATCTATCTATCTATCTATCTATCTATCTATCTATCTATCTATCTATCTATCTATCTATCTATCTATCTATCTATCAATTGGTTTGTCTGTCTGTCCATCTATCTATCTATCTATCTATCTATCTATCTATCTATCTATCTATCTATCTATCTATCTATCTATCTATCAATTGGTTTGTCTGTCTGTCCATCTATCTATCTATCTATCTATCTATCTATCTATCTATCTATCTATCTATCTATCTATCTATCTATCTATCTGTCTATCTATCTATCTATCAATTGGTTTGTCTGTCAGTCCATCTATCTATCTATCATCTATCTATCTATCTATCTATCTATCTATCTATCTATCTATCTATCTATCTATCTATCAATTGGTTTATCTATCTATCTATCTATCTATCTATCTATCTATCTATATCTATCTATCTATCTATCTATCTATCTATCTATCAATTGGTTTATCTATCTATCTATCTATCTATCTATCTATCTATCTATCTATCTATCTATCTATCTATCTATCTATCTATCTATTGGTTTGTCTATCTATCTATCTATCTATCTATCTATCTATCTATCTATCTATCTATCTATCTATCTATCTATCTATCTATCTATCTATCTATCTATCAATTGGTTTGTCTGTCAGTCCGTCTATCTATCTATCTATTCTATCTATCTATCTATCTATCTATCTATCTATCTATCTATCTATCTATCTATCTATCTATCTGTTGGTTTGTTTGTCCGTCCGTCCGTCCGTCTGTCTGTCTGTCTATCTATCTATCTATCTATCTATCTATCTATCTATCTATCTATCTATCTATCTGTTGGTTTGTTTGTCCGTCCGTCCGTCCGTCCGTCCGTCCGTCCGTCTGTCTGTCTATCTATCTATCTATCTATCTATCTATCTATCTATCTATCTATCTATCTATCTATCTAACTATAGTTATAGTTGGTTTGTCTGTCTGTCTGTCCGTCTGTCCATCTGTCCGTCTATCTATCTATCTATCTATCTATCTATCTATCTATCTATCTATCTATCTATCTATCTATCTATCTATCTATCTATCTATCTCTGCATCTGTTTGTTGAAAATGACACAACACTCTTGCACAACATAAAAAAAAATTACATACAAATTACAATGCACGGATTAATTGCTAACTATTTATTTATTTATTAATTCATTAATTAATTAATTCATTAATTTATTTATTTTATATTGCAAGGTTACAAAAAAACACGGAAAATAAAATAACATTTACAATAATTTTATAAAGAAATTTGAATTTATTTATTTATTCCCTTATTTATTTTACAAAACACAAAACTAAACTCTAACATTAGAAAAAAAAACTATTTGTTTGTTTGTTCGTTTATATCCAGTTGTTTCTATTTGTTTAATTGTATCAAATTGTATAAAATAAAATAAAAACTTAACGGTCATACAGTTTTCTTAACCTCTTAAAACACACACACACACACACACACACACACACACACACACACACACACACACACACACATATAATATATTACATTCCCAAAGGTATCAGTGAGCAGAGTGTCAGTGAATAAGTTCCTGTTCTGCTCTGATCAATAGGGATATTATTAAGGTTTGGTTAGTGCACACACCACTGATGTGTGTGAAATTACACACCCTTTCTCCGAGTCAGCAGAGCTGCACCTTATTACAGTCTGCTGAATGTCCCTGACAAAAGAGTCATCTGTTCTCTGAGCTTCTCTTCCAACCACTCAGAGGGAGCATCTGAAGGATGAAAGCAGAGGGACAGAGAAGCCAGTGCAGGTGTATCAAGTCCATGTGGGAAACTGAGGACATCAAAGATCCAGGTGTGTCTGCGTTCATAAGGAGTTTTAATAAAGAACAAACCATGGTGTATGTGTGTGTGGTGGTAGTGATCGCTAAGATAAAATGCATTCTTTCATTTAATGACGTTTTTTTGGAGCTTCTGGCATCCATAAACACTCGCATTTTCCCATGTTTTACTATCAACATGGAAATTTGATCACTTGGTCAGAAGGAAATGGCAACATAAACAGTAAAATAAATACAGGTGGAAAAAATCATGCTGGTTTTCCTAGGCATCATTCTTTCTCCAGATACCAGATACCCAAGGAGTTCTACATCGAGTGTGTTATGACTGTATGACAGCTGTCAGTGAACAGAAAATCATTTCTGACCATTTCTATCCATCAAGATGGACGGAGGAGTGAGTGTCCTTTCCTTTTCAGTGAGACTCTCTCTATATATTACTATGAACAAACCCTGTTTAAACAGTCCGAATTCCAGAGAGTACATGACCCGACTCTAACATAGGCATCGAGTTTCGCATGTCAAAAAGGGTGAAACGCATTCTCAGAGCCAGCATATCTAAGCTTTCCTCATTGTGTACAAAGGGAGGAGTGTACTTTCTTATTCCTCTATGAGCTCACGAAAGCATGGAACTAAAGAATGATCGCAAGCCAAACACCAAGCTGATGGCATGCGGTATTTCAGGTGGATCGACTCACTGCCCAGGAAGTCCCTTTCGAGAAAAAAAAACAGAAACTGAGCAAATGTCTTACTAGAGTTGAAATAGCATGAATTATTTTTATTATATTATATTATATTATATTATATTATATTATATTATATTATATTATATTATATTATATTATATTATATTTATTATATTATATTTTATTATATTTATTATATTATATTAATTATATTATATTATATTATATTTTATTATATTTATTATATTATATTTTATTTTATTTTATTTTATTTTATTATATTTATTATATTATATTATATTATATTATATTTATTATATTTTAATTATATTATATTATATTATATTATATTATATTATATTATATTATATTATATTTATTATATTATATTTTATTATATTTATTATATTATATTAATTATATTATATTATATTATATTTTATTATATTTATTATATTATATTATATTTTATTTTATTTTATTATATTTATTATATTATATTATATTTATTATATTTATTATATTTTATTATATTATATTATATTATATTATATTATATTATATTATATTATATTATATTATATATTGTACTAATGATTGATTTGGAAACAACATGGAACTTCTCACTCAGACATTTTCCACAATACTCAATGTTGTTTATACTATAATTTTGCCTTTGAGACACACACACACACTCAAAGCACAAAATAGCCTCGCACAACTGATCCTTGCAGTCCAACATACAACAATGTAATGGGAAAAAAAGGGCATCATTCACTAACAGGTAGTTGCCCTTTTTTTTTTTATGATCGACCTCATATTTACACTTCAGCAAAGCGAATTTATTGTACAACTTTTGTGCTGCGGGAAGGTGGAACCCAAACACACACACACACACACACACACACACACACACACACACACCTTTATGAACTGAAAGAGAAGGGACCGGCTTGTTGCGTTTGCATATCCAAATAAACTGTCATCAGATACAAGGGGCTGGAGTTAAAAAAAAAAAAACAGCTGAGTGAATCATCACAGGTTCCTGGATGACTTTATGTTTAACCCCTTGTGCTCTTGCAGGGGAACAAGATCGTGGATTTAAAATAGAACCGCTTCAATATTAATCTATTAAACAAGCTGTATTGTTTATAAAAGTCCATTCTAAATGATATAAGGATTAGTTATGGACACAAATGCATCCCAGGATTAATACTGCCTTATAAGAAGAAATAGTCAATTTTTGTTCCAGGTTTAAAAGCAACTAATGCTGTTTTATTTTTTACAGCAATACAGACACATACATCTTTTTCACCAAAGCACAAGCACATCAATCTCTGAGTACAACATTGTGTTTATCAGATGATGTGTTTCAGGAAACAAGTGAATAATGATTGCTATTAAATTTGCCCAAACCTTCTTTATAAAAGTTTATAGTAATCAAAGGTCTACGTAAATTCTTTCACGTCCTACTTTTAATTATAATATTGATCATATACCACGTATTGTATGGTATCGTATTAGTATTGAATGATAGTATATAGTATAGTGTAGGTATAGTGTTTCTCAAAGCATAAACATGACTCTAAATACAAAAACGTCCCTAGAAAATATATACAGTTAAAAATCACACCGACACGTGAGCAACTGAGAGACATCATGGAGATATACTTAACAATGCACTAAGGGAAATAATGTAATGTATAGTAATATTTTATGGAGCCTGAAGCACCTTTCAAGAGCTACAAATTTATAGTAAACTATAGTCTAAGGAGATAAATGAATCCTTTCCTTGTAGTATAGTACTGATTATAATACTGCGCATCATTCTCAGCCTGTAATCTTCTGTGAGTCAACATAATGACATATCATAGACTTGTGGTATATCATTTTCAACTGATCTTTTACACATTAAACATCTGGCTTTTCTATTGCATCTCAGGTTAAAAGACTAGAGCAGACATGAATACTGGAAGGAAATCAGGTACAGGTACTGATTGACCCTGTGGAAGAACTAGACAAACCTGCTGCTCAGGCACAGGAGACTATATTTACCTTCGAGCTGAAGCCTCTCTCCTGGGCGACAGCTTTTCCGATCACCATTCCGAGCGAAACCAATGAAACTATTGCTCTGTAGGAAACACTAAATCCAATAATGTTCAACAGGTGATATTCTGTTTCCAACTAATGAAGGAAATGGTGAAAGTAAAGCGTCAGAAAGTGTCTCTTTTTCTCCTCCTTTCCTTCTTCTAACTACTATGTTATGCTGGCACATACCATGGCTGTCCCATGCTCCTCCCCTCCAACAGGTAGGAGTCACAAAAATGCACTTCCTATTTAATCTCTCTCTCTCTCTCTCTCTCTCTCTCTCTCTCTCTCTCTCTCTCTCTCTCTCTGTGTCTCTGTGTATGTCTCTCTCTCACTCTGCCTCTGTCTCTTACACTCTCTCTTTTGAATTTGTCTAAGGTGTTGGAAAGAAACCATGGCAACAGGAAAACAACACAAACTTTGTATCTACATTTTACAATAAAATAAATACATTTAAGATACACCTAATACACAATACACACCCAATGACTCGAATTAAGACATACACTCAGTATGTAAACAATATTAAACAGTATATATAAACAGTATATATAAAGGTGTGTGTGTGTGTGTGTGTGTGTGTGTGTGTGTGTGTGTGTGTAAAGGAGCTCTTTTTAGGTATAATATTCCCATTTACATGTTTTAAAGCAATAATATATGATATATAAAAGTTATCCTCTAAGGAAATCAACTCAGCAGCAATAAAAGGAATTTTTATTCCAACGTTTTAATGAGAATACTACTGAATATAAGATGCTTCCTCTCTTTTGGGACAATGAGGTTCCTTTAGTATATGCAGATTTGTATAAATATGTACAGTTATGTACACACACACACACACACACACACACACACACACACACACAAAACAAACACAACACAAAATTTTTATATTTATATTATTATTAATATTAGTAGTAGTAGTAGACAGTCGTAGTACTATTATTGTTATCATCATCCTAGTCTTCATCATCACACCATCATATTATTATTATTGTTATATTATCATTTTTACTCACAAGATTTTTTTTTATCACAGCTTGAAGCTTTAGAAAAGCATTGTCTTGTCTCGACACTTATATACAATGATGCCTTTGTTGTTTAAAAAAAAACTACAGATGAACTAACATTGTGAATGAGAGTTCCATACTCAGGTTACACCCCCTTAATCTCACAGCCCAGATCAAACCCAAACCACTAAAAATCCTAGAAATCCTGATCCACTGATTAATCCTCAAACCACAAAGCCGGCACATTCAGAATCCTTGTGTGGATCTTGCCAAGATAGCTGTAAATAAGATATAATCCAGACACTACTCCTTCTTCCACTTTTTTACACATGACTTTAATGCCTTTCCACCTCACAACCCACCTCAGTGACAGCACAAGGACACCCATCTACAATCATTTTATATTTCTGTTATGTTTGTGCACATTACAATATTTTTTGCGTAACTGCTGTTAAGGAATAAGACTTGTCTCTATGCAATATTTTAATATATTCATTGTATAGGGAAGCGTTAGCTCAGTGGTTACTGATCTGAAGGTTGGCGGTTCAAGCCCCAGTATCACCAAGCTGTTGCTTTTGGGCCCTTGAGCAAATCCCTCTTAGCCCACTGTGTTCACAGGGTGCTTAACTTCCTCCTTGATCTTCTTCTTTTCCTCCTTCCTGGTGGCTCCATCCTCAGCATTCTCCAACCGATATACCCCATGTCCCTCCTCTGCACATGTCCAAATATCTCAATTAAGCTTCTCTCACTTTGTTTCAAAAACATCCTAAACACGCTGTCCCTCTAATAAACTTGTCTAATCCTGTCCATCGTAGTCACTCCCAACGAAAACCTTAACATCTTCAGCTCTGCTACCTCTAGCTCCACCTCCTGTCTTTTACTCAATGCCACTGTCTCTAAACCATACAACATCGCAGTCCTATACATTTTCCCTTTCACTCTCACAGATACTCTTCTATCACAAATCACTCCTGCTATCACTCTTCTCCACCCACTCCACCCTGCCTGCACTCTTTTCTTCACTTCTCTAACACTCTCTCCATTTACTTTGCACTGTTGACCCCAGGTACCTAAACTCCTCCACCTTCTCCACCTCTTCTCCCTGCAACCGCACCCCACCACTGCCCTCCCTCTCATTCACACACATGTACACTGTCTCACTCCTAATGACTTTCAGTCCCCTTATCTCCAGCACGTACCTCCACCTCTCCAGTCTCTTCTCCACCTGCTCCGTACTCTCACCACAAATAACAATGTCATCTGCAAACATCATAGTCCACAGAGACTCCTGTCTGACCTCGTCCTTCAACCTGTCCATCACCACTGCAAACAGGAAAGGGCTCAGGGCCGATCCTTGATGCAGTCCAACCTCCACCTTGAACCAGTCTGTCGTTCCTAATGCACACTTTTACAGCTGTTACACTGTCCTCATATATGTCCTGCACCACCCTCAAATACTTCTCTGACACACCAGACTTCATACAGTACCACAACTCCTCTCTCCACCATGTCGTACGCTTTCTCTAAATCCACAAACACACAATGCAACTCCTTCTGACCTTCTCCATACTTCTCCATCAACATTCTCAAAGCAAATAATGCGTCTGTGGTGCTTTTCCTCAACCTGAAACCATACTGCTGCTCACAGATGTTCACCTCTTCTCTCAGCCTGGCTTCCACTACTCCTTCCCATAACTTCATGGTGTGACTGATCAACTTTATTCCCCTGTAGTTACTGCAGGTCTGCACATTTCCCTTGTGCATCCCTTAGGCATTCTCTCACCAATCTTGTTAACAAAATGTTTAAAAACTCCACTGCCTTATCTACTAAACATCTCCATGCTTCTACCAGTATGTCATCTGGTTATTGTTTTTTATTACAATTTTAAATATCATTTTGTACCTCTGTTCCATCTGCTTTTTATAATCTCCTAAAACTATAGAAGACTTTTACTACCTTTTGCACTCTGGTTGTTATATTAAGACTGTAAATATTCCAGCATCTGCCTTTTATTTACATACTAGAAAGCTATATTCTCCTGCGGCAAGCTCACACTGGCAAATAGTTTCCTTTTAACGATCTTCACGGTGTTAACAACAAATCACTGGTCAGGAAATGAGCGATAATGGAACGAGTGCACTCCTGAGACTATCTGCCACAATTTGCTTAAAATAAAAAGCAAGAACGGTATATAGTCTTCTTGTAAGCAAAGGTAAGAATCATGATAACGATTAACACAAAAAACACGTACCCTAAACGTATCTTTTTAGCAAAGCCTACACATAACATACGTCTCACGTCATAATCTTGTGCTCCAGAACATCTGATCACATGCACATTATCAACTTGTGCTGTTAATATCATGAACAGCAGCTACGCTAATTCCTCTCCACTGCTTCTCTTTCTCTCCCCATCCCGAGGCATTCTGAGGTTGCTCCAGCTCCAGTCACGTCCCACCTCTTGAAGATTATGGACCTTTTGAAGAAGTAGATGGCGTACTCGCAAACATCCCGAACCATCTAGGGACGTACCAGTGCCAACTTGATCCCACTACATGTGTGGAGTTTTGACATTGGACCTCCTGGAGTGTTTAAAGGCTCTGGCATGGAGAAGCTGATGCTGGATCTGTGATGATCACAAATGTTGAGCTCAGTAGCTCCTAGTTTTATAACCATAATGACTGTATAAGACTGTAGAAAGAACATTAGTTATAATCTTATACTCCAGTGCTCATGTTAGTTCTCACTCTCCAGTGTTCTGTATTGTTGAAAGATTTATGATCACAGTCTTGATGTCAACCAAATGAGGATGGGTTCCCCTTTTGAGTCTGGTTCCTCTCAAGGTTTCTTCCTCATTACATCTAAGGGAGTTTTTCCTTGTCACAGTCGCCACAGGCTGCTCATCAGGGATAAATACACACCATTCACCTTAACTGTTGATTTCTGTAAAGCTGCTTTGAGACAATGTCTGTTGTGAAAAAGCGCAATAGAAATAAACTTGACTTGACTTGACTAAGTGTTTTTCACATTGTTTACAGGTTGGTCGTTTTGTCTTTTTTTTGCACGCATAACAATATATTTAGCATTTTGTGTAGATGTACAGTATTTGTATATATATATATATATTTTTTTGCATTGCACAAATGATCGTCAGATATTAGGTGAACATTACAAATAAACTTGAAACTTGAAACACTGACTCGCCCCCATCCCACACACACACACACACACACACACACACACACACACACACACACACACACACACCTATACTGTTATTATGCTTCTTTGTTTCACTACAATACCTATTCAAGCCCCTGTCAGCCTGACAATCGAGCCATGACGTGAAATAGAGTGTGTGATTACTCTGCTGTGTACTTCCTGTCATGATGGCCTCCCTTTTGAGATAACACTCTGTCTTGCTTGATTTCCATTACACACTGTTATCAGTTTTGCAGGCTCTGATACTGACAATGGGCCACACACATGTAAAACGAATATGTCATGTGTTTGGATTTGAATTCATAGCATGATGTCATGTGTTTGGATTTTAAATCGTAGCATGATATCCGACGAGCGCTGTCCTACAAATAACACGTTTGTCTTCATTCTTTAGGAAATGAGCGAGAAAATTCATATGACCTGTTTACTTTGAGAAAAGGTTTTTATTTATTCCTGGTTCATAATTCAGGTTAAACATACACTATATGTGGCAAAAGTATTGGAACGCTCAATTCAATATTTTTTTTCTATAGTGCTTTTCACAATGGACATTGTCTCAAATGAGGTTTACAGAATGCAAGAACAAAAAAATTCTAATATATGTAAATTATATGTATTTATCCTCTGATGAAGCCTGGGGGCGACTGTGGAAAGATGGTATGAGGAAGAAACCTTGAGAGGAACCAGACTCAAAAGGTGAACCCATCCTCATCTGGGAGACATTAAGAGTGTGATTATAAATCATAAAAACAATACAAAGACTGGAGAGTGAGAAATATCATGAGCACCGGAGCTATGATCAAACTCTTGATGTCACCCAATTAAGGATGGGTTCCACTTTTGAGTCTGGTTCCTCTCAAGGTTTCTTCCTCATTACATCTAAGGTAGTTTTTCCTTGCCACAGTCGCCACGGCTGCTCATCAGGGATAAATACACACCATTCACCTTGACTGTTGATTTCTGTAAAGCTGCTTTAAGACAATATCTGTTGTGAAAAGCGCTATACAAATAAACTTGATAATTTAGCTCAAAATCTGAGATCATTATAGATTCAACACCAACTCCTCCATGCCTAAACCTTTACATTTTCAATGATAAAGAAACAGCGTATGTCGAATGTTATTTTGAGCATTGATTAAGGTTGTTTATCCTCAAAGTCCAAAGTCTTTCATTACATTTAGCCTTTATTTAAACTAAAAGAACCAAACCTGTTCCAGCATCACAACCCAAGCTTTATGAGATGCTTTACATGAGTAAGAATGGATATGGAATAGTCTACTTTAGAGCTTCGACCTCAAACCTAATGAACACCTTTGGGATGAATGTGAACATTGAATGCACCTCGTCACATTACCTACATTAGTACTTGACTTTACTAACACCCTTATGGCTGAATGAAAGCTCACAAATCTCCAGAAGCAAACTCCTAAATCTTCCCAGAAGAGTGGAGGTTGTTGTAAGAGCAAATGGGGACTAAATGTGGTGGTCAGGTGTAGGTTTTGTTTTTCGAATCTAGGAAAAAAGAGTACCTGGACTCCTAGTGCAGTTTAACATTTCCTATTTGAATTTTTTTCATATTATTTTATATACATTGACTTAATAAAACTCTTCTAGTCTTTATTGGAGTCAGTCTAGTCAGTTTTACCCGCCTCCCTCTAAATGCCAAAAGAAGATACACAAATATAAGGTGATTTCTGTTTCTGTGTAAAGTGTAAGTACCTCTATTTACCTTTTAAGCATGTCCAATGACTGCAAACAAAAAGGGCCAATTTTGTAAATTCACCATGACACTGTAATTAGTGAGCCCTAATGGAAGTATGTCTTTAAGAAAATAAATAAAGAATCGACAGTACCTTGTCGATAAACTCACCTGGTCT
This sequence comes from Silurus meridionalis, assembly GCF_014805685.1. Classification (NCBI taxonomy): domain Eukaryota; kingdom Metazoa; phylum Chordata; class Actinopteri; order Siluriformes; family Siluridae; genus Silurus; species Silurus meridionalis. The sequence continues at coordinate 3,284,164 of NC_060909.1, forward strand.
AGACTCTTGGTGTCCATGAGGCAAAAGAGTGAAGAAAGGAAAAGAAATGACAAAGAAAATCCAGAAAAAATGGATCAGGGTGACTTAGCCAAGGCCCCAGCATTCGAGTGAAGAGGAGCTGCAGCTCTCCGTTGCCGTAGATACGGATGCTTTTTCAAGCAAATCAGCCAATGGGAAGCTGTCATGGTGAGACAGACAAAAGACCATGTGACAGGCTTTCAGCAAGAAAAGGAGACATGAAGGGCAAGGATTACTGACTCAGAGAAAGGCAGCCCGAACTTTTCTTTACCTCACTTAGCTCACTAGTGCGAGTGAACACTGTGCTTTACCATGGACATCAAACTGTAGAATCAAGTAGAATATAATATCATATCATGATCATATCAGCTATATAATATCTACATACAATCTCCATATTGTACATTTATATATCCTACATTCTCTACACATAGTGTCCCTTACACACATCTTTCCATTTTGAACAAATTCTTTCTTTGCATATGCAAGCGACATTAGGAAGGTCAGAGCACAGGGTCAGTCATGGTATAGCGCCCCTAGAGCACAGAGTGTTAGGGGCCTTGCTCAAGGGCCACAAGAGTGGCAGCTGGGACTTGATACAGTAATCCCCCGTTTATCGATGTGGTTACGTTTAAAAACCACCCGCGATAAACAAAAAACCACGATAAATGAATGCCAGCCCAAAAATGCTATTAAATGTATACAGTACTGTACTGTATTAACATTTTACTTCCTTTCATAATTACTAATTATATTTATGTTAATAATTTCATTATTTCAACATAAAACTCCAAAAAAACAATTCCCTATAAGTTTTTTGGTCTATCAGCCAAACAAATGAGTTATGTGGCAAATGCAATGCCGTGATAAATTCATGGGCTCGAATTTCGAACTGCGGGAAAAGCGGGAGATTACCGTATATATATATATATATATATATATATATATATATATATATATATATATATATATATATACTTATACTTATCTGGGCTCTGGGTTGCAGATCGGAGCGTCGGTTGTTTAAGTCCCAGAATCACCAAGCTGCCACTCTTGTGGCCCTTGAGCAAGGCCCTTAACACTCTGTGCTCTAGGGGCGCTGAAATATGGCTGACCCTGTGCTCTGATCTCAGCTTCCTAACGTCGCTCGGATTTGCAAAGAAAGAAGTCGGGGCTTTATGGAGGTCAGAGCTTTATGGCAGACAAATCTTCAAAGATTAAAAGATCTGCAAAGATCTTCCATTCCAACCCATGTAAAGCATATCTTATAGGGCTGGTATTGTATACAGTGGCATCGTCATGCTGGAACAGGATTAATTTAATGTTACCACATCCACAAAAGACATTGTATACAATTGTGTGCCACAAATGTTTGAAAAAAGTGTCCCAAAACCTATACAGACACACTGGTCTAAAAAGAGCTGTGAGCCTGCTATGGTACAAAACAGGTTCCTGTCTTGACATAAAGCATGAACTGCTGCACTCTGCTGGAGTTCTGTGTGCCGTACAAATGGGTCATTAGAACCGATTAAAAACGGTAAACACTTCAATCACACATACTTATGAATAATTAATAATATGAATTGTTTACATTACTGCAGGGCTGCAGGGCTGAGCTGGTGTTACATGCAAAGACGTTTTTGCATTCTCAGTAGCCCTTTTCTCAGTACCTTTTTTATTTTTTATTTATTCAATATATATCTGCTCATGTTTACATTCTGTATGGAGCGTACCTAAGAGTAAAGCAACAACTTTACAATTATTGAGTTAAAGACCAGAAATGTCTCGTCTGATGGGTTTTTCTGAATTGTTGGTGTTTAATATAGACTAATATATTTCATGTAGGCTTTCAGATGCAGTTTGGATGGTAAACAAAGTGATTATTTCATGCTTGTATGGTTTGAGTGAACATTCAGGGAAGGCCAGAAGATCTGCAGCTCTGAGCTGTTAGGCTTGGGCGTGGGCTGCAGCAAGTAGGAACAGGGTTGCCAGATTGGATATGTTCCCCCTCCCCACCCTGTATTGAATAACTATTTGAAAGAGAAAGCTGTGTTAGAAATTAGAAAGGAAACAGTAGTCATGTTGAAATAAAAGAAAATGCTTACATTTCCCAAAAGGCATCAGTACCAGTAGCAGAATTTTAGAATTACTTATACTAGATCTTATTATTTTAATGTGGTTTGTTCCAGAGGTGGGAGATAATTACTTTATACTTTAGTAGATTTTTCTGGTATCAGCATTTTACATGACTATTTATTTTTCGGACAAACTTTTCACTTTCAGACTAATTTATTTTTTACACAAATGTCTGTACTTTCTACTTCTTAAATCTTTCAAACCAGGATCGTTACTTTATTTTTAACCTATTTGGCGATGCCATCATTATTTTTCTTTTCACTGCATGCCGTTTACAGACCATCAACCTATTTCTTGTCATTTTATGGCTTTTTAAATCTAACACTGGTGTATAATTTCCTGGCTATCACGCACCACAGACAAGGGCTAGCTTATGAAGCTAACAACAAGCAAGGCAGAAGGCAACAAGAAGTCTGGGGTTAACGTGGATGAGACAGAGAAAGTCAGCGATGTGAACATTGACTGAGAACAGAAACATTCCTGATCACCTGATTAACATCATTATGTCTTTGATCAAATGTGAAATTATTTTTTATTAATATATTAATATGATGTGAGATAGAAACCTGAACGGGACGGATTTTTGAGTTCTGTCCCAATCTGGTCCGCTCTCGCAAAAATATGTAATATTCTGTAATGTAATGTTTCGTCCTGCGAAAAATCCCACAGGAAAAATGCACAAGTAGTTTTATTTTTAATGCACTGACTGCGTCTTCCTGCTACTCTGCCTTTTTTTTGTTTTTGTTTCACTTACTTCCCTTTTAAATATAAATATAAAAAAAGATATGCAAAATAAACACGTTTCATTTTATTCAAATTTGTCTTTTTGTGTAAACGATAAACATGGACATGAATTAGAACTTTCAAGAACATCGACTGAAACGATATCAACTTTCACCAGAGTCTTTTAAAACATGAGTACTGTATCTGTACTTCTGCTTGAGTGAAGGATGTGTGTACTTTTGTTATCTCTGGTTTGTTTGCTGTACTGCATGTACTGCATTGTAAAACTTTATACCTGTATGAACATAACAGCACAGTGAAATTCCTGAAGATCCATGAAGTTCCCTTTTGAGTCTGGTTCCAATCTCATGGAGATTTTTTTCCTCGCCACAGTTGCCACTGGCTCGCTCATTAGGGATAAACGTACAATTATAAGGAACAAACTTATAGGCACTGAACTTCACTCTTTACACAACTATACACTCTTTTATATATAACTTTATCTCCGTAATGCTGCTTCGAGACAATGTCCACTGTTTAAAGTTCTATACAAAGCAAAATGTATTGAATTCTTCTTTGCATATCCCAATGATTTTAGGAAGCTTTGGTCAGAACACAGGGTCAGCCATGATACAGTAATAATAATAATAAGAAGAAGAAGAAGAAGAAGAAGAAGAATTAAAAACAGCAAATTACACCTTTTTCCATATCAAAATCTGTCAAGAAGTGACCTAAAAACCTGTTCTGATTTGGTTAACCTTTTTGCCACTGCAAGAACCACCACCTGTTCCCAAACCTCACAAAACTGTCCTGATTAACGTTTCCACTTAGTGGCCATCTAATTATTTTCGGTCTTTAAAATAAAGAGAACCTTTGTGGTAAATGCTTTTAGAAAATGTTTGTGCTCATATCAAAGCAATTCCAGCTACAGACTGCATAATTTCTTACCTTTACCCATTCCAGACTGGTGCAGATTGGTGGACATGGCACCTGGAACGCAGTTGAACAGACGCCCACCAAGAATTCCACTATATGAAGAGATTGTCCTGTGTAGAAGGAATTGATTTAATCGCAGATGCACTTACAAGAACATTAACAAGACTTTTGAAGAAAAGCTGAACAACCTGAGAAAAGGTCACCCTTTTAATGAGCAATTTATACTTTTTTATTTCTTGTCGAATTTGCACACGGTTTTCATTCCAAATCTCCAGAAGAACCGTAATGCGTGGAGAAAAAATGCACAAAAAAACCCGGGTCATTTACTGAGATTAATATTGATGCTAGAGATGATGTATGTGGGCAGTGAAGCTGTGGCTACAGTGAAAGGAGACTTTTTAAATTGTGATCATTGGGTTTCTGTAGTAATGCCATTTATTTTAGCTGAATGAGATTCCTGTCTGTGATGCAGCGCTCTGTTATACTGTGTTTCTCAATAATATTGAGGGTTTCTAATGATGGAATTTAAAGATGGGAGGTAATGAGGTACAAATACTCTGTTACTGTACTTAAGTAGGTTTTTCTGGTATCGGTATTTTACTATTTATTTTTTATGCTTTTCTTTTTACTTTCACTCATTACATTTTTACACAAATATCTGCACTTTCTACTTACATTTTCAAACCAGGTTTGTTAATTTAGTTTTAATCTATTTGGTGACATTTTCTTCTCATTGTGCACCATTTTCAGCTTTTTTTCAACCTGCCACTGGTGTATCATTACCTGGCTCATTTTTTTCTATTAATATATTAATATGATATGAGGTTCAGTTACCAGCGTGACACTAAAACAGGTCGTAGTAATGTCTACTTTTTACTGAAGTACATATCAGAGCTCAAACTTCTTTACTTTAACTTGAGCGGAAAAGTGTGGTCAGAACTTCAACTTTCACCAGAGTCTTTAAAATCATGAGCATCTCTACTTCTACTTGATTAAAGGATGTGTTTACTTTTGAAATGTTTGCATATATACGTATATTATTATAGGAATATTATAGGAACTATAATCAAAGTTGGTGTATGTAGACGTGCTGGGGGACCTGATTATTGAAAATTTTACATGTTAATGTATTTCTGATCAAAGGAACGAAATGGATTTTAAAAAACAAGTCACTAAAATGATCCAATCTTCCCATCATGATTGTCCACCATCTCATTTTATTTACACATATATTGCTTTTCCAGCAATCTGGCAACCCAGCTGTGGTAACGGTGAATTCGAACCTGGGCGGCAGCGCGCCGTAGTGCAGCCAAAGCACAGGGACTGAACACCAGGCTGCTGTATTTCCACCCCGAAAACCCCTCAAATAACAGCTTTCTTTTCCTTTTTATTTGTATTTCTTTGGTCTAATTATTGTTTTAAACCAAGCCTGGAGGGATTCGAGTGGTCTTCATGCATCTGTGGACCATTAAACCACGACCCAATCCCGAAAACATCTCGACAGGAGCAACAAGCCAGAACTGGATCCATGTAAGTAGAGCAAGGAGGAGTGTATTTTATTGCGTTTTCTGGTCAATTTTGTAGAAATTGAGTAAGAAATCCTTCCAAACGAGGTTCAATCAGTACTGTCGGATTGTCTGGCTGGATACTATAGATACTGAAGACCTAGCAAGCCTGCTAACTCAGTGATAATCCTGGAGAAATCCCAGGAAATGGTTCTTTGTTAGATATTGGCGTCAATTAGTGATCGATATATATTGTTGGTCAATCTTGAGAAGGTGTGTGTGTGTATGTGTGTGTGTGTGTGTGGGGGTTTCCAGATGTGGCTGCAGTGTTGACACGGCCTGGCTGAGAGATATCAATACGCAGTGATGTCATCCATCTCGCCCATCAGTGCTGCAGGCTGAGGGACATCAACACAACCTACTGAGTGGCCTACTACATCTTATGCTCTTGGACCACCGCTTCCTCCTTCTCTAGTTCATCTAAATAACACAGATATTACACCTCGGCTTGCCTCGAACGGAGCGTCTCTCTCTCTCTCTCTTCTGGACCTTCTGTGTCTTGGTCCAGGGAAACGCCCTGTTCTGAACCAACAAGCAGCACAATAACACCTACAGGGGTGCACTAACTTTTTCTTCCTGGCAAGGCAAGGATCCTTTTTAAATATTAGGTTTAGATTATGATTGTGTTCTTTTCTATTTCCCGAATCGGATTCATTGTTTGAGTTGACATCAGGCTGAGGTTTATTCGTTTTTCATTTCTGGGTTGTGGAGTTTAAACCTGTTTCTTACCTCGATTGGGTTAAGAGCTTTTGACCACCTGAACACCCCCACCTTTCCAAACACACGTACCCTGAACACACCTGACTTCCCAAACAACAACCCGACACACCTCCAAACATCCCTAAACACCTCAGCTTCATAACCATCTCAACCTGCCCCCAAACACACCCATACCCTGAAAACATGCACATTCCAAACAACAACCCAACACATCCCCAAACACACCAGTCTCCCAAAAAAATCCACACATCCCCAAACACATCAGCCTCCCAAACAACCCAACACATCCCCAAACACACCAGTCACCCAAACAACAACCCAACACTCCTCAAACACACCAGTCTCCCAAACAACAACCCAACATGCCCCCAAACACACCAGTCTCCCAAACAACAGCAACCCAACATGCCCCCAAACACACCAGTCTCCCAAACAACAACAACCCAACACGCCCCTAAACACACCAGTCTCCCAAACAGCAACTCAACATGCCCCCAAACACACCAGTCTCCCAAACAACAACCCAACACATCCCCAAACACACCAGTCTCCCAAACAACAACCCAACACGCCCCAAACACACCAGTCTCCCAAACAACCCAACACACCCCAAACACCTAAACAACCCAACACACCCTCATACACACCAGTCCCTTAAACAACAACCAAACACACCAGTCTCCAGTTTATATTATGATTTTTTTCTTTTCTATACACAATGTTTTTAGTTGACATCAGGCTGAGGTTTATTAGTTTTTATTTCTGGGTTGTAAAGTTAAAATTTGTTTCTTTCAGTATAAACCTAAAAATATCTCAATTGGGTTATTATGTAGAATAGCCTTTATTCGTCACATATACATTACAGCATGGTGAAATTCTTTCTTCGCATATCCCAGCTTGTTTAGAAGCTGGGGTCAGAGGTCAGGGTCGGCCATGATACAGCGCCCCTGGAGCACAGAGGGTTAAGGGCCTTGCTCAAGGGCCCAAGAATGGCAGCTTGGCGATAAGGGGGCTTGAACCCCCGACCTTCCGATCAGTAACACAGCACCTTAACCACTGAGCTACCACTCCCCATGTTTGATATCTAACGCCCTACCACCTGAACACCCCCACGAATATTGATTCCCTGAAGCATTTTCAGCCCTTACATAACTGTGAGAAATAATGTGTGCGTGGATCTGAACATGTTCTAAACGTCCCCCGTATTTTGATCTCTCAATGGATTTTTCTGCTCGTTATGTTGATGGACATGGTAATGCTCCTGAGTGTAAACACAGGACATGATTCTTTTTTAGATATGCTATCTCCCATGATGTTTTGGCATCACACTGGCGAAAACGTTCTTGAGCTCAAGTTGCATTGGTGCATCACAGTGTATAGTGGGGGAAAGAAGCCATTAATGTTATTTAATATGCGGCCCACAACTAATATGGTCTCAAAGAAGTGGCGCAGTAGATATACAGTCGTACCCCGTCTTGGAACGAACCCGAAAATATGTTACTAAGATCTGTGAATTTTGGACGTACCCTCGCAGCCCCTAAGGTACTTTAGTGAATTCATCTATACATTATGTCACTTTATAAACGTAATAGTGTACAGTATTTGACCAAATACATCGTTTAAATACATAGTTTAAATCCCGCTGAGGATTTCTTGAATTTTAAGATAATCCGCAATTTGCTTTTAGTTAGGTTCCAAATGAGAACCTGTGAATTTTCCGAGCCGCGAGGGGGGATATATATATTGTATATCGGTACTTAAAATTTTTATTTGTATAGTCGATAGTGAATTTCACAGATACCGATAACTAGGATGGATCGTACTTGCTGATATCTGATGAATCGACTGATAGTTTTCAAAATGGATACTTGAATACAAAAAAAAAAAGCATAACATTTTTTTACTATGTAAAATAGTAGTTAACTTTATTACAAAATTCTGAAAATGTGTCTAATTAAATCATTTTGAATATATGAATGTTATTAATAAAAATTAAGGAAAATAAATACGCAAAAAGTTATACTGTAAATAAATAAAAACAGTTACATCCAAAATTAATAAAAAAAACAGCAAGTGGTGTCAGTGATTTGCCTCTAGTGGCCGCCCTTGTATGTATAACGCAACCCGGAAAAACTATTGGTCTAGATTTTTCTTGTTAGCTGAACATTAAACAGTTTTGTCTCCAAATTCTGACATGGGAGTGTGGAAAAGACAGGCTGGTGGTGAGAGATCGAAATGCGTATGGCAGTTATAACGGCGGTAATAATCTTGTTGACCCTCTATAACATTAAATAGCATAACCAGAAACAGATAAATATAATTATTCGTCTTTTAATATTGCATAGAATATGGATGTTAGTTTTTAATATTTTATATTAAATAAATATTTAAAAATATACGTTTATATTATAACGGCTATTATGAGAGAGTTGGCGGAACATCAATGCGTATTCTAATGATTTACAGATGAATGAAAGGAATAGATTTGGAGACCTATTTCCAATGTCATCGCACGAAAGACGACGTTTGCCGCAGCAGAAAACCAGCCTCTAAACTTTCTGGAAGGTGTTGAATGGGGCGAATTGTGTCCACAGAGCCGGCTCTTCCGGCAGCGTGAGCTACGGATAGTTCACAGGCAGGGGTTTTTGATGAGGGAAAACCTCACCAGAATAGCTCTCTTTTTTTTGCTGCATGCACGTCACAGTACAAAAGGTTGTCTCATTTGTCATGGCAACAAAAGGCAAGGTGGCTGGTTGCCATGTGCCGTTCCGGTCGAGTTGGCTGAGAGTGTTTTACTTTTAACGGAAAGCAGGGAGGTTTAAACTCGTTGTGGCGTTCATTGTTGGGGAACTGATGAAGCCAAAGCTCTGATTTCTGGTGTATTTTTGTATTTTTTTTATTATTGCAGTTGAGAAGTTAAAGGCCTTGCTCTGGATATGAACCCATGACATTTTTAACAGAAGTTTATTAGGGTGGTCCACCACTTAACACGTTTGATGCTCTGTAGCCCTGTGTACCGGTGCATGCCTAGAAGTCTAACATCTTATCTATTAAGTCGTCACTTCCCAAATCATTGCAAAAACTGCTTACTTTCCCTGAACGAGGCCATGTAAATGACCTTGCAAATGATCAAGCCCAAACCTTTTCTACCCATCAAGGAGATTATCTCCTGTATGCCTGGTATATGGCTGTGACTCCTAAGCAGTTGTTTGAAGGCTATTTTCCTTGTCTTCCCGCCAAAAACCAGCCTGTGGAAATTCTCATGCTGCAGTACGTTTGCTGCTACGACCTACGTGTACCGATTAACCAACTTGGAATTGCGTATTGATCAGTGTGACATGGTGCTGAAACTTCTATTCCACAATAGGAGGAAAAAAACGAAATGGAAATGTTGGAATGTATTGGAGTTTTTGGTACCAGAATCCTTTCTTCTAGATTACCTCAAGCTTTCTTCAGTAAACTGACATCCCAAGATGGCCTCTTATTGTTTCGTGTTTCGTTTACCGCTAGCACACGCTGATGACGTTCTAAACCAATTGCAATGTTTATTCTCTATTATATATTTTTGTCTCCATTTTTTTTCTTCATGGCATTTGCGTTTTCCCATTAACACAACAAGCTGCGTCTGATATTCACTTCAAGAAACTGGTGGTGAGGGACATTTTCTTACCTTTTAAAGACTGGACCCTAGACTCTCATTTTTATTGCTTTGTTGAGTATATTTTTCTTAGTATACATTTTTGTCAGAGTAGATCATTATGGAAAGCCAACGAAGTCATAACTATTAAGATTCTGAAGCTGGCAGCCTGAACAGTGCGTAAAAGGTACAAGATGTCTGAAGCCAAAGCGAAAGTAAGCATGCGATTAAACCCGTCCCTCTTTCATGCAGTCGTTATTTTAAATTGATAACATTGGGAAACAGGGTCCAGATCTATTCTTTGTAACATCCGGGTGTGGCCTCAATCGGCATCCCTCTACCCGAGTCTCTCAGCCCACAGCACCAGTAGACAGAATTCACATTGTTCCACGTGACATGTTCAGACACGCTGAATTATAGAGTTAGGCTATGTTTGCTATTTCTGCGTTCATTCACTCGGTTGTTCAGACTTGAATTGACCATTCAGGAATGAGCGCATGTTCGCGAGTGGCGAGATTCTGAATTGTTGGCGCCCTTGGTAAAAGGGTTTTTAAAAAAAAAAACACGTTTATGGGAAAAAGGTTCTGGTATTATTTGTGAACAAATTATAACAGAAGCATTGATGCAAATGATGTTTCACATTAGTGTAGGAAGATTTTTAGCAGTTATGAGTGACTTTTCACTAGGGGATAAAAATGAGGTGAGACAAAGGCCAAAAAAGGAAGGAGGCAAAATTGTGTTGAGCTTCAGGTGATGTAAAAAGAGGTTTAAAAAAAAAAAACTCCCAAGGTGTACTTTTAGTGATTTTGTAGATGATTTAGCATTTGGGATCCAACTTTCAAAGTTGCTAACCCAAATACTGTTAATCTGTAAGTCATGTCAAACCTTCCAAACCTGCCAAATCTTCTTTCAAAGGTAGGAGTCTGGAGGCCGATAGACGCTACTGGTACTTTATTTCAGACCAGACGAAATTAGCTTTTTCTCAACAAACGCTGAAGCTAGGTTTGGTTTACAAAGGTGGATCGTTACAGAAAATAACCTATTTCCTACTGTGATCTGTGATGTTATGAGGCTGATCTTATCCACAAAGACCATGGAAAGAAACCTGGTTAGGATGGAGGGTACAATGAAGTAAGACAAGCGGACCTTCCGCTTTTGCAACCTCTAAAGCAATGCTGCAACACTCTTGCATCAGTTTTTTTGAAGCAGCTTCTTCACCTGACACACAGCATGAGAACTTCTTCAATAGACCCTTGCGAGGCCTGTTCTTAGTGGAACCAGTCTTAGAAAACCTCTGTATGACCCTGACCACTGTAGTGTAACTCAGTTTCAGAGTGATCTTCTTATACCTTCTGCATCTTTGTGGAGAGCAACAATTCTAACTCTCAAATCCTCAGAGAGTCTTTACCATGAGGTGCCGTGTTGAACATCCAGTGGTCAGTATGAGAGAATTGGACCCAAAGCACCAAATTTTAACTGTTCTAATACGAGATACACACATTTGTATGGTTCTGTCACTCAGACAAAAACATGATGAATAGGACGTGTGGTTTTGCACAGTTACACCACATACAGCTGTTATTGCTTGGGGTGTACTCACTTTTGTTGCCAGTTATTTAGACATAATGATACGGTTTATATACATTTCCCCGAATTCCTGGTAAGATTCCAACTTGGAATATTTTCAAAATTCCCCAGATGAAGTTCCAATGAAAAGCAGCGTGCCCTTATGCTACTTCCTGTCATTGTTCAAGTTCAGAAATAAGGAGACTGCGATCTATCTAGTGCTCAAAACATAACAACTGAGATGAATCTTGTATAAAAAAAAATCACTTGATATTGCTTTTTTAAGAATCCATAAAGTATCGGCAAAAGAAAATAGCGATACTCGCGTGGATCGATATTTTCGTACACCCCTATTAATAGTACTTGTTTTCTACCACATTAGGTTTTGATTAGTAGTAAGTGATTCACTAATCCAATTTCTTTCATCTTTCCCTTTTCAGATTTGATTACGAACGGCGTGAAAATGACGGAGTATAAACTGGTGGTGGTTGGTGCTGGTGGCGTGGGCAAGAGCGCCCTCACCATTCAACTGATTCAGAACCACTTTGTTGACGAGTACGACCCTACAATTGAAGTAAGACTCAATCCAAAAAAATGGAAACATTGTTACCCCTTACTCACATTATATTTCCAAAAGTATTGGGTCACCTGGTCATAAGTCTGGTGGTCTGGTATGTGATTTCTGAGCATCGCATTCCACATTTAGTCCCAATCTGCACTTATAATTCCCTCCACTCTTCTGGGAAAATGTTCCACCAGATTTTGGAGTGTGCTTACGGATATTTGTGTTCATCAGCCACATTGGTGTTATGAAAGGCAGGTACTGATGTAGGTGAGGAGACCTGGGGTGCAGTCAGCGTTCACATTCATCCCGAAGGTGTTCAGTAGGGATGAGATCAGAGCTCTATAGCAGCAAGATCTTCCTCTCCAAAGCATGTAAACCAGATCTTCAAAGAGCTCACTTTGTGCACAGGGGCATTAAATTGCTGGAACAGGTTTGTGTTTCCAAGTTCAAACGAATGCAAAGTTTTATTAAAGCGCCATCTAAAGACGTCCTGTACAATTGAGTGCCTCCAGTTTTGTGGTAACAGTTTGGAAAAAGAACCACATATAGCAGGAAAGTTCAGGTGTCCCAATACTTTTGGCAATATAGTCTGGATTAGTATGGTATATAAAAAATGCGTCATCACGCATTTTTTAGACTTTAGACTGGATGTGCACAGCTGTAATTTGGTTGTTACGTTACGAGGGCAGCACAGCAGCTGCCATGGCAGCACAGCAGCTGCCATGGCAGCACAGCAGCTGCCATGGCAGCACAGCAGCTGCCATGGCAGCACAGCAGCTGCCATGGCAGCAGCAGCTGCCATGGCAGCACAGCAGCTGCCATGGCAGCACAGCAGCTGCCATGGCAGCACAGCAGCTGCCATGGCAGCACAGCAGCTGCCATGGCAGCACAGCAGCTGCCATGGCAGCACAGCAGCTGCCATGGCGGCACAGCAGCTGCCATGGCAGCACAGCAGCTGCCATGGCGGCACAGCAGCTGCCATGGCGGCACAGCAGCTGCCATGGCAGTACAGCAGCTGCCATGGCAGTACAGCAGCTGCCATGGCAGCACAGCGCCCTCAACAGTGCGACTAAATATGAAAAACAGCAGAGATTCTGATTCTAACATGCATCATATATTGTAACGTAACACATGCCATATTCTGAATTTAAATCATTATTTCAGATGTTTAATATGGTTTTAAAGATCTTTAGGGAAGTCTGCATATTTGCGTTTGCAAAAGTATGGAATTTATAAATGAAAAATGTGTAGGAGTTCTTCTTTTAATATATTATGTGGTCCATTTTTCTTTCTCAGGACTCGTACAGGAAACAGGTGGTGATCGATGGCGAGACGTGTCTGCTGGACATTCTGGACACGGCCGGTCAGGAGGAGTACAGCGCCATGAGGGACCAGTACATGAGGACAGGAGAGGGCTTCCTCTGTGTCTTCGCTATCAACAACACAAAGTCGTTCGAGGACATCCACCAGTACAGGTTATTGCATCCCACGCTTTATTTGACTCAAGACCAGACCTTCAGTACCTGGCTTGATTTGGTCGATCTTCTTTACAGGGAGCAGATCAAAAGGGTAAAAGATTCCGATGACGTCCCCATGGTGCTCGTGGGTAATAAATGCGACCTGCCAGCTCGTACAGTGGACACAAGGCAAGCCCAGGAACTGGCCCGCAGTTACGGCATCCCTTATATCGAAACGTCCGCCAAGACACGACAGGTCAGGAGCAATTTCCAAGATATATATTCAGTTGGCGTGGATGTTTAGGAAGTGCTAACACGTGTGTGTTTTCTACGCAGGGAGTGGAGGACGCGTTCTACACACTGGTGCGTGAAATCAGGCAGCACAAGCTCAGAAAGCTGAATCCACCGGACGACAACGGCCAAGACTGCATGAACTGCCGTTGCGTCGTGTCATGACCAAGAAAGTAGCCGTCATTTTACAATCACATCACATGTTCGGCAACGGCGGCGGAATAAGTATTCAACACATCGGTTTTGTTCTCGTGCAGACATTTTGACAAGACGTTGTTTTTAACTCCAAACCTGCACAGAGAAGAGAAAATCGTAACATTACAATTCAATGCCATTCATTCACTTTTATTCCTTCGGTTCAGACAGACAGCAGATTGTTAATTTACTTAAACGCCTCCTGACTTCTAACGCATGGCCCCTTTCACAAACAGGCTTTTTCCTGTTGTGTCTGCAGGAAGACGCAGCTCTACCTCTGCCATGTTAATCTGTATTCTATGTGACTCTCAGGACACCGTAGTGTTGCGATACTTCATATTCACGTTAGCGGTGCTGAGAGAATGCGCTCGAAAAACAGTTTAGCGAGGAGAAATCGATCTACATAGGAAAGGTCTTTTTTTAATAAAATCGAAGTATAGCACATCTACTAATAAATATATATTAATATATATAGTTTTGTACTGATGCAAACATTCAAAAAAGAATTGCACACCATTATATATATGTGTGTGTGTATATATATATATATATATATATATTCACAGTATTTTACAATAGTAAATACGCCCCTCACATTTCAGCAACCACTTTAGTATATCTTTAGTATATCTTCTCATATCTCATTTTGTTTTAGAGTATCAATGAACAGTTTGTACAGCAGTACAGATTTACTGTCCTCTGAAAATAAATCTACATACATCCATTATTGTCTAAATAACTGGCAACAAAAGTGAGTACACCCTCAGTGATAACAGTTGTACAAATTTGCGCATCTTATATTAAAGCAGTTAAAATTTATAAGATTTAAGATTGGTAAAGACTCTGAGGATTTAAATATTAGAATTGTTGCTCTCCACAAAGATGCCTAGGCTGGAACAAGATCTGAGTAAGTGCAATGGTCAGGGTCATTAAGAGGTTTTTAAGGATGGGTTCCACTTGGAACAGACCTCACAAGGGTCCATCAAAGAAGTCGAGTCCTCGTGCTGTTTCAGAAAACAGCCGCATGAGTGATGCAGCATTGCTTTAAAGGTCTTGTCTTGTCAGTGCTCAGACCATATGGTTTGCATGGCCATCGCCCCAGAGAATTGTGTCTTACCTACAGTCATGCATGGTGGTGGTAGCATCATGGTCTGGGGCTGCATGGTTCATTGAGGGAAACATGGATTCCAACATGTACTGTGACATTTTGAAACAGAACCTGATGCCTTCAGAAACTGTGCCGAATGGCAGTTTTCCAAAATAATAACAACCCCAAACATACCACCCAGATGACATCTGCCTTGCTGAGGAAGCTGAAGATGAAGGTGATGGAGTGGCAAAGTATGTCTCCAGACCTGAACCCTATTGAGCCCCTGTGCGGATCTTCAAGCGGAAGGCGGAGAAGCTCCATGTGTCTGACATCCAGCAGCTCTGTGATGTCATTATGGAGGAGTGGAAGAGGATCCCAGCAACAACCTGTGCAGCTCTGGTGAATTTCATGCTCAGGAGGACTAATGCAGTGCTGGATAACAATAGTGTTCACACAAAATATGGACACTTTGGACACAGTTTTGACATGTTCACTGAGGGTGTACTTACTTTTGTTGCAAGTTGTTTAGACACTAATGGCTGTATGTTGAGTTTATCTTCAGAGGACAGTAGATCTGTACTGATATACATGCTGCATATTTACTACTTAAATATCTATACATTTGATTTCTCTAGTATTGTCCCAATGGTTTTCAAAAGCTCACGGTATTAATATTCTTCTGGTTTTTCAGGTTGCTCACATAAAACGGAAGAGACTTTTGGAGCGTCTGCTTCGCTCCGACACTCTGATGCCTCCACTGATGTTAGAGGTTTGGACCGAACTGTATAAAAAGGATAACCCTTAACATTGGCACAAGTGGATTGAACTCTCCACCTTGTTTTTTTGTTTTTGTTTTTCTTTGAGGGACATCTCTAAAAACGTCCTCCACTGGAGAAAACTTACCTCAAAGACTGTAGTCTCAACACTGGGTTTGCTTCGGGAACGTAACACTTCAATATATTATCCCACACTTTAATACAGCACTATCTACTCTGTGCTGAACACAATAACCTCGCCTTTCCACCTCATCAGCTTTGGATTTTATCGCCGAACGCGAAGGAGGAATGTAGAACTTTTACCGTATTCGCATTTGTGAACGCTTAGATTAGCAAATATAACGAGCCGGTGGGCGGGGGGGTCTAACTCGATGTAATGTATATATACTGATCTCTCGCAACGAAATACGTCTGTTCCAGTGCAATAGTTTGTTGATGAAGGTACAGTGACATGATAGCGGAACACACTGCTCGGGCATCGTTGATTTGCACACGGCATCAGACTGCGTTTTATCTCTCGGGCTCTATTAAAACGATAACGCAAATTTTTTCCGATCTTGTCACCGAACATAGGACACGTTTGCTCCTTGGGTTTATTTGCGCTTTTCTTGAGCATCAGTTCACGATGCCTGTAGGTTGCTCTATACTTTATACTATATCCAGAGGGCAGACTCGTAACTGAATTGCACATATTGCAACCTTAAAAGCCTAAAGCACTTACATTATTGCCATCACTGTGCTTGTTTTTGTTTTTTGTTTTGCTGCTCAGGGCACAATACAGTCTGGAATGGAGTCTCATGTCTTATTGTGGACCAAATGGATGTTGACAACCATGCTCTTTTTTTTTTTTTGCAAGTGTTTAGAAAGGGACACTGAAGTTCTATGTGATGTGAGCAAATCAAATCAGTGCTCTTTTAGCTCTGATATTATTGTATTTTTTTTTTTTTCTAACATCTTTTTCTCTCTTTTTAATGTATGTCAAAGTGACTGCGTCATAGTCGATTAACAACACAGCTTCACTAGGAAACTGTGAGGAGCAGGTACACTTGCCCCTGAATGTTTTTCTTTCATTGTTCATTTACATGTAACGTTATTGAAAAAAAATTACAAAAATTAGATATGCGGATTCACTTGCTAGTTGGAATGGTTTTGAACATTAAACATTTCCCCCCTCATTTATTAATAATCGTTTTAATGGTTTCAAGACTCCACTTATTCTTCAACCAAATCCTGGATCTTCTGAGATGTTATGATGAATGGAATATCCCCCAATTCTGTTCATATAAATTATACAGGGTGGCGGCGCAGGGAACAGGGAAACTTTAGAGTTGGCACCCCTCCAATGTTTTTTTTATTAATGAAGTGAATGTAGTTTGTTATTGTACGTTAGTAGCTTTTTCACGTGTCTGTACTTTCCTGAAGTATACTAGTACTTTGGATTAAGTACAATAGAAGTCACTTTTACTGAAGTAATATTTTACCTCTTGCATCTCTACTTTAACTCAAGTACATGCACTTCATCCACCACCGTTTAAAAACCCTTGCCATTAGTCATAATGGAGCAGTGGACTGGTGCGTTATTACCAGTTAGGACGTCCTGATCGTGTCCTGAGTGTGTAATTTTCAACATTTAATTTAATTTTTAAAAAATAATTCCCCAGGTGGTGTTCGAACGGCCGTCGGATGTGTCTCAAATCAGTCGTGTAAATACTAAAGTATTACTAACGATTGCAAACAACCAGGAACTCCATCCTGCAGGAAATTGTGCATTTATTGCATTGCTGCAAATACCTAATATCTGTTATTTTACAAGTCAAAGGCTTTAACAGTGCTATTAGATCATTCTTTAAATAATGAGCTGCTCCCGGATCATTCCATGACTTTGGCTGTTATCTGGAGAATAAGTTCAGTAAGTCACACAATGAAGCTGGGAATGCTGATGTACATATGTGTTACGACTGATCATGAGATGTGTGTTCTGAGTGTTTGAAGTATTTCAGTGTTTTTTTTTTATGTATTTGTTTTTAGAGTGGTGGTGGAGTCATGATTATTTATTTACTTACTGCAGGTGTGTTTAAGAGGCATAACCTGGGGTTCATGCTATTATTATTATTATTATTATTATTATTATTATTATTATCATTATTAATAATATTAATTAAATTACTTTTATAAATAATAAAAATAATGTAATTAATATTATTAATATTAATTACATTTTTTTTTATAAATAATACAAATAATTTAATTTATATTATTAATATTAATTAAATAATACAAATAATTTAATATTAATATAAATTAAATTATTTTTTATTTATACCTTTATTTCACTGGGTTATGAACAGCGTAGCCTATGGGTACATAATTGTTTTTTTCTTACAAGACAGTAATAACTCAGTTATTATATTTGTAAGTACAGATCTTATTTAGCTGAATTTATTAAATGTCATTTAGTTAATTGAGTTTAATTATTAAATATTGAATTACCTACTCGGTTAATAACTTTAAATCATAATAATGGATTGTGAGACTCCACTTTAACCAGTAAATAATTAAGGGTGTGGGAAGCATAACTGAGTGTCTGTTTTTACATTAATTAGTAATTTATAATTAATTGATGACCTATTTATTAATTTATTTATACAAAAAAAATCACATGCCCTTGTCTATGCGTCCCACAGCCCACTACAATAACTGTATAAATAAATACATGATTATCACCACTTGTTTATCTTTCTAGCTTTCTATACCCTACTGTAATAACGGCAAAAACATTATTGATTGATTCATAGATTGATCGATTGGTTGAAATTAATCAATAAAAAATAAATGATTTAATTAATTAATGTTTATTAGGTTGATTGATTAATTAATTAACTAATAATAATATGCATAATCAGTGTGATTCCCATACTTCAGTAACTATATAAAGTAATTGATTAATTGACTGTTTTATTGATTGATCGACTAATTGATTTATTAATGATCATCACTACCACCATCACAGACCCTTAGTGATTAATATTGCTAATGAAATTCGATGATATTATTATTATTATCATCATTGCAGGATGCTTACATCACTGCAATAACGATATATTACCGGCGATTAATTGATCGATTGATTCATTGGTTGATTGATTTATTAATTGATTGATTAATTGATTATAATCACCACCATCACAGACCCTTGGTTTTTCTCCCCACAGTATGTATGCGGCTAGATGTTTATTTTATGGTCTCAGAGTGATTTTATTCTCATTAATAGAAGGTTGTCTCGATAAACATCGTTTCTCCCTAAAAATACACACGTGTAGAAATTCTTTCCAATTTGTTTAATTTCTTTTTAAACGATTTTCCATGAATCGTATTTTTTTGCTGCAGAAAACATATATGTTTGAAATAATCTTCTTTAGTTGTTTACGTGTCTATTTTTATTCAAGTATAAAAAGAAATCATTTGCATTCGAACTTCATACTGTAACCACATCAGAGCCTGGTGAGCATGTAGTCAGCTGACCGGAAGTGGCGCCGGACTTCCGCATTTTGGGGCCCTCTGGATGTCAGTGAGCATGCGCGATGTCGAGGCGGAAGTAAACTAACTGATCAACAACACAAAACTGGAGAGTTGATGATGATTTGTATTGTTTTTTGGAAGGTGAAATAATAAAAATTTATTCGAAACATGGCTGTAAATGAAGTTGCTCTGCGGAAAATGCTGGCTAAGGTAAGCGCCTTATCGGGTTTCTTCGTGTGTGAATTGTGTGTAATATTTGTGTTGAAACTGAAAGGTTTTGTTTTTTGTTCAGAGTTATAAATACAGAGACTCGACCCTGAGGGAGATCACTAATGTGATGAACCACTACAAAGACCTAAAGCCTGTAATGGACATTTATGGTGAGTTTAAGATAAATCACGATATACAGCAGGTTTATAGTTTAATCGAATTGTATACATTCACAATATAATACAGTCTCTTAAAACGTCAAAACACAACATAAAAAGGTTCATTTCACTGTTTATATCCATCTTAATATCTAAATCTCGGTAATATTAAATAGAGGATTACAAGACTTTAAGCCACGCCCCTTTGGCATTATGACGTCATGTCTAATGGACTTGAAATACCTGTTTCCTGTTGTAACCTGTAAGTCAGTCATTATTTATTGCTTATGTAATATACTTAATAAATCTACACTCTTTTATTTATATATATATATATATATATCTTAATAATGCACCCATTCACCTGTAGCATTTTAGCTTAGAACAATGTTCTGCATAGCGTTAAACCGGACCTGTGAAGCGTGATTCTATTCATCGATTTATTTCATTTGGTTCAGGCTGATTGTCAATTTCTTCACAGTGTTCAACGATGGCAGCAACAGAGAGTTACTGAGTCTTACAGGGACTGTACCAGTGAGCTTTAAAGGTAAGAAGAATCAGAATGTACACGTGATCTGATTGAGCTGCTATAGTCATGTAATAAACCCTTATCACTTTCACTTCACACGTTTCCTCCGAGCTTCGACCTCTGATCGACTGGTCTCACCATCTCTCAGGGTGCACGAAGACATGCTTTTAGACTCTTCTCTGTCCTGGTATCGACGTGATGTTTAGAGATGATTAGATGTTTCTACTGAGATCAAAGTCTTAAATATATTCCCTCCTGACACAGGTTTAGACTCATGGTGTTCTTCAGTCTGTGAATGAAGCAGCCTCAGGATATATTTAACGATGAGACTTCAAAGCATGTTTGTAAGCAGCAGTAGCACTTCCGTGGCACTGGGATTTGAACTCATTAGCTTTCGATCAGAAGTCCAACATCATGATAGAGCTGCAGCATGTAGACTTTTAGACTAAGCTGATCTTGAGGCTCAGTATCACGGATAAATACTGGTTCAGCATGACAATGCCCCATGTGCAAGTGCGCTTCATGTAGATATGGTTTCTATGGGTTGGAGTGGAAGACCTCCTGCTATAGAACTCTGTCCTCAAACTTATTAAACAATGAATGTAAACACTGACTGCGCCCCAGGCCTCCTCACCTCACCTACATCAGTTCCTGACTTTACTAACACCCCTGCGTCTGAATGGATCTCCACAAACTCTAGTGGAACATCATCTCAGAAGAGTGAAGGTTATTATAATAGGGACTAAATGTGGAATGGGATGTTCAGAAAGAAGCAGATACCCATCTTATATTCAGGAGTCTACAAAAGTTTGTAGTGTATGTGATGTATAGGGTTTCGATAAAGGCGTAAGATGAAAGATGTATGGAAACCTGTTTCCGCCACGTAAAAAAACGAACTTTGCCTAATTGCGATTTTGGCTTTTTTTCTTCTTGCGCTTCTGACTTTATTTATTCACGATTCCGACTTTGTTTCTCACATTTCAGATTTTTCCTGCAATTCCGACTTCTTTTATGTACGGAAGCCGGTTTCTGTTGCATGAAAAAAAAACCTTAAATGTGACTTTATTTCTTGCAATTCCGACTTTATTTGTTGCTGTTCTGACTTCATTTCCTGCGATTCTGATATTATTTCTGCACAATTCTGACTTAATTTCTTGCAGTTCCGACTTTATTTCCTCGCAATTCCGACTGCGTTTGTCTCAGTTCTGACTTAATTTCTCGTGATTCCGACTTTATTTCCTCACAATTCTGACTTTATTTCCTCTCAATTCCGACTTTATTTCCTCTCAATTCCGACTTTATTTCCTCACAATTTCCGACTTAATTTGTCTCAGTTCTGACATCATTTCTCGCGATTCCGACTTTATTTCCTCAGAAATCCGACTTCATTTCTCGCAGTTGTGACTTTTTTCATGATTCCGACTTTTTCTCTCTCACAATTCAGACTTTTTTTTTTCACGAATCTGACTTAATTTCTCGTGATTCTGAATTTTTCCTCGCAAATCCGACTTTATTTCTCACGTTCTTTTCGAACAACCAAGAGGTGGCTTGAGCCTCATTTCCGCTTTCTCTTTAATGGTACAAGTCAGCGGACCGGAGCTAAGTCTATTGATCGATCTTTTAATTGTAGCCTATTTAATTATTAATGAGTAAAACTCTCAGGCACTACAGAGGGAGTAGTGCCAGAATGTGGAATTTGTGGAATTTGTGGAATGTGGAAACTCTCTGGCACTACAGAGGGAGTAGTGCCAGAATGTGGAATTTCCGAATGTGGAATCGGAATTGCAGAATAATAAACTCGGATTCGTGAGCAAAATAAATTGGATTTACATGAAATAAAATCACAATTATAAATTGATTGCCTTATTGCGCGTTAAAATGGTGTTAAAACGAACACCTAGTCGTGAACCATCTCTCACTCACAGCACTCTGTCCTGACAATACTGAGCTCTGATGAAGTGACAGTTTTGAGAATATTATAGAAATAATAGTTTTTCTTACATCATTTAAAATTTGCAGGTTATACAGTAAAGAATGTTTGATTTTCTGCATTTAGATTTCGTTACTTTTGTTTTATTTTAGGAACCGTGTACAACATTCCTATTTGCCTGTGGCTGCTGGACACGTACCCGTACAATCCTCCAATCAGCTTCGTCAAACCCACTAGTTCCATGATGATCAAAACAGGGAAGCACGTCGATGCCAACGGGAAAGTCTACCTCCCGTATTTGCATGAATGGAAGCACGTAAGTTAACGTTTTAACCCTTCTGTTCATCCCTTACCAAAACATGTGATTCCACTGCCAATCTTTAATATTTTTGTTATATTAACTAATTATCATCATAATCATTTTTTTCTCTTTTTTATTTTTTTCCACCGGTTCTTTAGCCCGAGTCAGATTTGTTTGGGTTGATCCAGGTGATGATCGTGGTTTTTGGAGAAGAGCCACCAGTTTTTGCCCGTCCCACCACACAGAACGCGTACCCAGGATTCCAACCTGCTGGTCCTCCTAATGGTTTGTAAAAAGTTTTTTTATTTCTTTTACTTTTTTATTATGTTTTATGAGCAGGGTGGTTTTTTTTATGTAATTAAAACATGGAAGGCTCCATACATGCAGGAATTGAACTTTATTTATTAGTTTGTTTGTGTATTTATTATTTTAATATATTATCTTTCACATTTTTCAGGGGACTTACAAATATATGGCAATCATTCACAGATTGTTATTATTGCTGTTGTTGTTGTTCCACTAGATTTTAGAGTGTGCTGGTGGAGATTTATTTAGCAACAAGGGTGTTAGGAAAGTCATGTACTGATGTAGCTGAGGTGTTGAGGCCCGGAGTGCCGTCAGCGTTCCAGATCATCCCGGTGAAGTTCAAGGCTAGAGCAGGTTACTCAAGGTCACTCCAATGTAAAATAGTACTGAACTTTATTACAAAAAAAAAACAGCCCTGAATCATGGAAATGTGCAAAATAAAGTAAAAATTAAAATATTAGATTAATAAATATTGAGGAAACTAAAAGACATAAAAAGTAACACTGAACATGGGTACATACAAAATGAATAAAAGACCCAACAAACAGCATGCGGTGTCAGTAAATCATCTCTAGAGGCCGCTGTCGTACTGTATAAAGCCACCCGGAAAAACTATCTGTATTGATTTTTGTCCGCCAATCAACTATCGGTGCCAATTAATCGGGCAAAACTGATGTATTCCAATCTGTGTAAAGAGCATCTCCATGGAGCTGGTATTGTGCAAAGGGACATTGTCATGCTGAAACAGGTTTGGATCTCCTAGTTTAAATAAATGAAGATTTAATTTGACTTCATCCAAAGGCGTCCTATACAATTGTGTGCCTTAACTATGTGGGGACTTTGTACTTTGGGGGAGAACCACATCTTCTTCTTGTTTTTCTTCTGCTTCCGGCTGCTCCCGTTAGGGGTCACCACAGCGTATCATATTTGGGGAGAACCATCTGCTGCAAAGTTTTTTTGATGATTTGGTACTTTGGCAGTATTAGCAATCAAAAATCTATGACACAACATAGCATAGTTTTTCATGAATGTCATCTAACAGTTGTGCTGATTAAATATTTGTTGCTTTTTTGTAGCCGCTTACTTGCCAAACACACCGAGCACACCATTTGGCCAGAGTTACTCTCCTAACCCGGGGTAAATCATCTTTTTTTTTCCCGCTCATATGTGCTTATATAATTATATCTTGCTCTATAACATCCTTCTTAACGTTTCTGGTAGAGGGTTTCAGGGTTATCCGTTCCCTGCTGCTACATCTGGATACCCAGCCACACCTGGAACACAATACTATACTCCTACCACCACTGGAGGTAATTTATTTATTTATTTATTTTTTGTGCGCCGTCCAAAATGTGACCAAAACCGACCTGTTTAATTGTCTCAGGTCCGGCTCGTGACGCGACCATCGGCGAGGACACGATCCGTGCCTCTCTGGTGTCTGCAGTAAGCGATAAGCTGCGTTGGAGGATGAAGGAGGAGATGGACCGCTCCCAGGCCGAACTTGACGCTCTCAAGAGGACCGAGGAGGACCTAAAAAAGGGACACCAAAAGCTGGAGGAGATGGTGTCCAAACTGGACCAGGAGATAGTATGTCTTTTTTTAAAGAATTCCCTAAAAATTCACTGTTTTTATACATTGAACAGTGTATATTTATTATTCATGTGTTTTCCAATCGTGTTGCATTCGTGAAAGTCATACGAATGGTTTAAGTTTGCGATCCAGCTGAAGTGCAAACTTGTCTGGTTGCTCTTGTCCAGTCTGATGTAGACAAAAACGTGGAGCTGCTGAAGAAGAAGGATGAGGAGCTCACAGCTGCTCTGGAAAAAATGGAACAGCAGTCAGAGAACAGCGACATCGACGAGCTCATCGTTCCCACAGCACCGCTCTACCGCCAAATTCTGAGCCTATATGCCGAGGAGAACGCCATCGAAGACACTATCTTCTACCTGGGAGAGGCGCTACGCAGAGACGTCATCGACTTGGACGTCTTCCTCAAGGTCAGTCATCCTTCTTTTATTATAATTTTTTTTTTATTAATATTTATTTTTTTATACTTTTATTTATATATATATATATATATATATATATATATATATATATATATATATATATATATATATATATGTATATGTATACATAAAATACATACATTACGAGACGCCCTTATCCAGAGCGACGGATGACCGAAACTTCTAAGTACAGTAGATAAATTAGAGGGGAAAAAAAGAGAAGATTTATACATATTGAACATATCAACAGCATCATTAAAGCAGGGGTCTGGAGTAAGATGATCCGCTGTGGCGACCCCCAATGGGAGAAGCCGAAAGAAGTAGTAGTAGTTTCTTCAACATTCAAATGCAAAACATCTTATCATTTACAGTACATAATGAAATCTCTGTGCACAAGAGACAAGGAACAAGAAGATCAATATTGGGTGCTCAAGGACCATCATCCACACATTTGAAAAGGCTCCATCAATGCTGAAAACTATACCTATTGCAATAGCATGACTTCGTATACTGGCCTGCCTGCAGTCTAAACCTTTCGATATATGAAAACTTTTTGTGCATAATGAAATGAAAAACACAACAAAGAACACCCAGAACTGTTGAGCAGCTACACAGTATTACATATGACAAAAAAACAGCTTTAAATATAAAATGACCTTTTTTACTTTCCTAAAACAGTATATATATTCTCAGTTTAAACTTTTGTTTGTTGTTGTTTCACTTTATATTGAATAGAATGTATTTATGAGATATGCAAATCATTGCATATTCTGTTTTTATTTACATTTTGCTAATTTTTTTTCTGAATTGCGATTGTATATGTAACACTTAAATTAATGATTAAATCAATATAATGTGCATAATAGTAATTGAATATGTACAGTATCGCGTTTAGTTGGGTCCGTGCGTGAAACTAGTCCGTGGTGCAAAAACAAACAAACAAAAAAAAAAAGCTTGCAAAGGAAAGTAGTGCATAGAAATTGTGGAAAGTATGTGCAATGTATAAAAAAAGGTGAGGAGTCAAGATGATGTAGAAGCTCGTGTTTATTTCGTTTGTGCTGTTTTTCTATTGTAGCACGTCAGACTTCTCTCACGGAAGCAGTTCCAGTTGCGGGCTTTGATGCAGAAAGCCAGAAAAACCGCAGGCCTCAGCGACCTCTACTGACCAATATGAAGCACGACACTTTTCTCTCTTTTTTTTTTTCCTTTCTTCTCTATTAAATATCTAACCCTGCGAACGAGTACGTTATCTACACCTTATCTACACAGGTTTCACTTTATACAACAATCAGATATAACCATACTGATTAGTATAGTGATGCTGGGTTTTTTTTCCCCATGCATCTACCATGCATCGGGCCTGGACATTGATTTTGAAAAGTTTGCACACACACACACACACACACTTTATCTGACCTTTCACTACAATCCTAAGGACATGGGAATCAAGAACTGATTAACACTGATTTGTTTTTTTTCTCGCATGCCTTTGATTTATAAATGTGAAGTGAGCTTTCCATACGGATTTTTTTTGACGATCGCAATTTTTTCCTCAGACACTCAACCATCTTCTCAGACACTTTAGGAGTCACAGATTTCTTTATAGTGATGAACTTGAAGTAATGACGGATTTAAGAAGGCTTATTTTATATTCGGCAAGAAAATACAGTACATTCCAAAATTGTGTATTATTTTCCTTTTGCTTGAATGCATTGCACCATTTATTTGTATGATTTCTGCAAGTGAGGAAAATTCATAGAAATACATTTGCTACCCAGGATTAATTAATCTCTGATCCTCTATATGGACAAAAGTATTGGGACACCTGACTTTTTTTTTTCTCCACACTGTAATCTTTGGATGAGGTTGCATGAATTATGCAATGCCTCTGTGCACAAAGCCAGCTCCATGAAGATATGCTTTCCATGGATTGGATTGGAAGAGCTCCTGCTATAGAGCTCCAAAGCTCCTAAACCAATAAACTTTTCACACTGACTGCACCCCAGGTCTCCTCACCTCACCTACATCACTACCTGACTTTACTTTTATGGCTATCTCCATAGGCAGACGCCAAAATCTAGAAACATCTTCCTCGAAAGAATGAAGGTGCAACAGTTTGGGACTGAATTTGGATAAGAAATGTTCAAAAAGCACGTATGGTCAGGTGTCCAAAAACTTTTGGCCATATGGTGTATTTACTGGTGTTTGACTCCAAAGGTGGTAATGATCTTGTTTGAGCTTTATTATTAATATTGTTATTTTTTTCATTCTACATTTAATACTAATATTAGTATTTTTATGGTAAAAGGAATTCTAAGTTTGTGTTGAGTATTTATGGTTTTTGTATTTTTGTTATCGTTATATATATAATTACATACTTGAAAGTAACCTGAATACCACCTTTACTATATTCTTGCAAAGGGAATTTCCAAATAATTAATTTTCCATGCTTTACTACTACTTTAACACACCGGTGTGAAAGAGATTGAATTAAAATCATCAAGCTTGTGTAAACAGTTTTTTTTTTTTTTTTTCACTCTTGCCTTCTAAATGTGATTTTATAAGAGTTTGGAATTGAAGAAGAAATTAGGCAGCGTGTCAGATGAATGATGTACATATTGACGCATCATGATGAGAGAGAGAGAATGTGAGTGTGTATGGCTGTGGACCTTGTGACCCCGTGTTTCTCCGATTAAGATCCAAATCCCCGGAGATGATGTGTCTAGGTTTCGTGTAGATCTGAAATTTCAATTCGATTTGATTTCTATAGCGCTTTTAACAGTGGACTTGGTCTCAAAGCAGCTTTACAGGATGTAAGAATTATAGAATTGACTTGTATTTCAGTTTGTCACCGATGAGCAGCCTGAGGCGAACGTGACAATTAAAAACTCCCTTAGATGGTATAATGAAGAAACCTTGAGAAGAACCAGACTCCGAAGGGAACTCGTCCTCATTTGGGTGACAATTAAAAATCATTAAAATATAACAAACACTGGGGAGAGTGAGATTATCATGAACACTGGAGTTTGTGAATATGAGAAATGTCATTTCTACAGTACGGTCAGTTGGAGTTGTGGCACCAGGATCTTCTGAGCTACATCTGAGCTCATTCTCCATTCAACACCAACTCCTCCATGCCTCTTTAAATGTTCACTATTGGAGAAACCGCATATAAAGAATGTTATTTTGTATAAAGTTCTATATCTAAAGTCTTCATGAAGTGGGACACAAGTGGTGCCGGTACATCTCAAGTTGCCTCTGGTTCCTCATGGGGTCTGAAATCTTCATGATGTGAGATACAAGTTGAGCTGGCACAATCTTGTAGATGCCTCTGGATCCTCACTGGGTCGGCATCTTCTTATCCATAAGTCCCGGGGGTGGTCTAAAGCTACGATGCGGATCAGCCGGTCTGGGTGGGAGGCTTTGTCCTGCTTTGAAGGGATCTATACCTTGGTTGCATTTAATCAGGATACAGACGGGTTCACAAGTTCAGCGTCCTACAGCATGTCATGTATGCGATAAAGCTGTCAAGCAGGAGGTCTGGTACAGGTTTACTCGTTTTTTTCCTTTTTATACACAGAACATTTCTTCTCTTCAACTGATTCTATACTCGATTTATGTGATGATCATCAAACAAAAATATTTAGCTTGATCTAGGGTCATCAACATTTTTTTTTGCAGTTTTGCAAATATCCGGACTAAATAATTTATTTGAGATGAAAACAAAAATACTGATTGAAATATTTGATTAAAAATCTACGGCACAAAACAAAAGAGGTTGAACATCCAGAACACACACACACACGCATTACAAACTTGATAGTTTGAGTTTCAAGGCGTTTTTAACACTAATTATGATTAAGTATGAATAGAACATGTGAAAGTGAAGAGACCCACTACAGATGATTTATAGTGTTTCTGACAGTTTTATTGGAACATAATCCTTTTTTTTGGCTAAAAGCTAAAGCAAACACACATTTTGTACTTTTCTTTCATTTCCAGACACAAATATACAGTAGATTCACTACATTATATGGACAAAAGTATTGGAACCCCTGATTTTTTCAGCCATATGTGGCTCCTCCCCAAACTGTTACCAGAAAATTTGGATAACACGATTTTATTGGACGTCTTTGGATGCATGAAATTTTCCCTTCACTTGAACTAGGAGACCCAAACCCCGTTCCAGCACGACGATGCCCCTGTGCACAAAGCAACTCCATGAAGATCTCCTGCTATAGATCTGTAAACATTATTAAACAATACATTGGGACACTGACTGCACCCCAGGTCTCGCCACCCTGCCATCTTCCCAGAAGAATGGAGGTTATTATAACAGCAAATGGGAACTTCATGTGAAATGGGATCCAAAAAAGCGTTTACTAATCTTATGGTCAGGTGTCTACACATTTATTTCTGGCCATATATTATAGATTGATTAATTAATTAATTGCTGCGATTCTAACTGAATTATGCATTATTCATTTTATTTGAATAGCAATATTCAATCGTGACGTTTTTTTTTTAGTCGTCACTGGAGATCGTTACGGTGGGAACGAACCGTCTAGAATGTTTATTGTAAGTTTATTTTAACAGAGAAAGACAATATAAAAAAATCCATTAAAATAACTTTAAAGAAAGGTTATACATTAAATACATAATATCAATTTGTATATATTAATATAATTTGAATATTCATTAGCATTTGATCGAGTGAAATAAGTATTTGATCCCGTAGCAAATTAGCAAGAATTCTGACTCCCAAAAACCCAAATTAGTCCTGTCCCTTTAGGAAAGAACTCCTAATATCAACTCATTATATTTATAAAAAAAAACGTTCATCACAAACTCAAACTCTTCCATTTCATCCTCTCCACCACCATGGGCGAGACCAAAGAGCTGTCAAAGGACGTCATGGATGAGATTGTAAACCTGCACAAGGCTGGAATCGAATTAAATTGGCAAGGGATCAAATATCAAACAGAAGAGGATGGAAAAATCCTGATATCAGTACTGAGATTAACCATGATGACTCACAAGCAGAAGCTTACCTACAGTAAGAGGCGCGGCTGCCATACAATATCCAAGATCTGATTACGTACTGAATATTATACATTTAATGTGAACCTTTAACCTGCCATCTTGCAGGCCTTCTGTTCAATCCCCTTCCATCCTCGACACACCCACATGTGGCCTCTTCCCACTCGGCCATCCGAAATTTCATTTCACAGATGACGGGCTTCGGCCTCTAATCCGGCAGCTGTGAAGGAGGGGACAACCGGCCAACTGTTTCAACTCTAATCAGCTTTTATTGCACGCTGAAGGAGGAGAAAAGGCCCCCCTGCTACTCTAAACACGACTCGGCTTGGGCTTGAAGAAGCTGCTGACTTTAATTCGGTGGACAGGCCAGTGCCAGCAGAGCCACGACTGTTAGTGGGGTTGCCATTGCTCATGATTTCACCTCTTAACCTTCTAACACTGTCGCTTATGTGCCGTTTGGTCTGTCACTAAAATGCAACCGGTCGTAGGGCGGAATGTTGTTTAATCCTGATATTGGATTGAATCTTTTTCTGGATGTTTGATTTGTTAACAAGATCCACCACCAGACAAAAACCACCAAGATTCTCTCCTGGAGAGAAAAGGTATACCGAGAGTAAAGTCTGGTCTCCACTCTACTGCTACTGACTGGCAATTCCAGGTGGATCTTAAGAAATGGCTGAAGATTCCAACCAGGCATGATCATTGTCTCAGATTCCACCAAGCAATTGATCTTACTGGAGCTCACCATACCTTGGGAAGAGCACATGAACGAGGCCAATGAGAGTTTTAAGTACCAAGAGCTAGTTGAAGAGTGCATGATGCAGGACTTGGAAACTCTTTGTGAGCCTCTGGAGGTGAGCTGCAGAGGATTTGCAGGGCGTTCACTCCGCAAAACATTTACGCTACTAGGTATAATTAGGGAGTCAAAGAAAAAGAGGATTAGAACCGTAACCAAAGCTGCGTAGAACGCCACTAGGTGATGTGTCCCAGAGCATCTGCATGGAGTTGTGGAGCAAAAATATTAGGACACCTGACCTTTCCAGTCAGGATGGATTAGACAGCTCCATGAATAATGCTTTACATGGGTTGGAGTGGAAGATCTCCTGCTATAGAGCTCTGAACACCGACCTCAATCCTATTGTACACCATTGGGATGATTTGGAAAGGTGACTGTACCCCAGGCTTCTCAACTCACCTACATCAGTCACTGAGTTCACCAACAACCTTGTGGCTGGACGAGCACAAATCTCCCTGAGCACCCTCCAAACTCTAGTAGAACATCTTCCCAGATGAGTGGAGGTTCTTCTAACAGCAGATTTGTCCCACATGTGCAATGGGATGTCCAAAAAGCACATAGAAATATAATATTTAGGTGTCCACAAACTTTTGTCTGTATTGCGCATGTACAAAATTGAAGCCGAATTAACATTTAATGAAATGTCATGTTATTGTAGACCACACAGTTTGCCTGCCCTTTCTTTCCTTTAAAAAAAAAAAGAAAAAAAGTAGATTACTACCCTTCTGGGCATGCACACGACATTGCTGTTTGATTGGGACTGCTGTGTGTTTGATATATTGTGGCACACCGTAGCACATCAGGCTTGTAAACGCTCGACAGAAAGCTCATAAATGTAACACAAAAGGTCATAAAGGCATTTATGGGACTTAATGTTCGGCCGTGGCCTTGTCGATTTTTACTGGCCTCTGGGTGTGAAGCTGAGACGCCGCTCAACGGCTTTTTCAGGCGTCAGGCGATTGGCTCTCAGAAACCAAAGACTTGGCGGCCAGACGGCTGCACGGCTGCCTGCGTCTCCGTCCATCCCCGAAACCCCCGTAAGCGACATTTTACTGACCTCAATCGAAAAAAGGCTTTCCAAACAAACGCTCAGGTCACTCAGATTTGACCGCAGCGTCCAATTTGTATCCCTGGCGAATCCAAGTGTCCGCTCAGTGCCGTTAGGATCGTCGTGTCGGAGGATCCGAGCTTAACCGACACCATTTATCATTTACAGCCAAAGCCTTAGGAGCTGAAGTCACTTCTAGGAAGCGGAGAACAAGTGCACTGATGACAGGTTCCATTATAGCGGCAGGACGAGGGAATGCTGTTTGTTTAGTATATCCCAGGAAACCTTTCTGCTGAAAAACCATTGGAAATGATTCTACTGAAATGGTCTAATGTGCTTGGTGACCCTGGGCATCTACAGAGTCTGTCAAAAGTTTCGAAACGTGTGCATGCTCCGTTTCTTTATATGCAACATCGATAAATGGGCAACACCACACAAAAATCTGAATCAGAAAGAGATTTATTGCTAAGTATGTTTGCATTAAAAAGGAATTTGTTCTAGAATGAAATCAAATCAAATGGAAAAATGGTCTTGCACATTTTTTTTTTTATAAAAAAATTAATACATTATTAAAAGCTGTTTTTGCCCAGAGAAATAAATAATACAAACTTTGATCCACCATGTGAAATTGTGCCACTGCCATCTTCAAAAAATCTGCACACTGAACGCTGAAAGGACCGGACTTGAGAACTGAGGCGCCCTCTACAGGCGTCTCTTCGTTACTGTACTTAAGTAATTTTTCGGCTACTTTTGACTTTCTTTTTGGCTTTTTCTAGTACAAAAAATTTAACTTTTACTTTCTTCTCAACTACATTTAGGATTCAATAGAATTTATGATTCAATATATTTTATATGATATTCAATATATATTCAATAATATTTCTTCTTCTTCTTTCGGCTTCTCCCATTAGGGGTCGCCACAGCGGATCATCTGTCTCCATACCCCCCCTGTCCTCTACATCTGCCTCTTTCACACCAACTACCTGCATGTCTTCCCTCACCACATCCATAAACCTCCTCCTTGGCCTTCCTCTTTTCCTCCTTCCTGGTGGCTCCATCCTCAGCATTCTCCTACTGATATACCCCATGTCCGTCCTCTGCACATGTCCAAACCATCTCAATCTCGCCTCTCTCACCTTGTCTCCAAAACATCCTACATGTGCTGTCCCTCTAATAAACTAATTTCTAATCCTGTCCATCATACTATTTACTTCATTATATTGTAATGGACAATGAGGGTTACCAGTTACATTGTGCACCTCTGTTGAAGACGTCATTAGCCTCAACACTCCTCTACCCACATCTGGTGCCTGCTTTTAAGCACATCTGGCCTCATTTTTAGTAAAAAAAAAAAAAGAGCTTAAATAAATTCTTATACAAATATTGACCCTCTCTGGGACTGTGAAGTGCATCAACATCACATTCAGCTCTGATTTTTTGGTTTTACTTTATCTGAAATGATTTAATTTGATTTGTCTATTGAATAATAACAGCTCTTTTTCTCTGAGACATTATATTGTCATTTTATTTGTTAATTGAAGATCCCATTATGAACGATTTGTTTGTCTTTTTTCAACCTGAATTGATCTTTGTTGCATTCTGGCGTATTAAAGAGGTTGTTGTGTTGATGGTTAATGCAGTGTTGAGGTGAATAATTTGATTTGTATTTTAGGAAATAAAACCTCAAAAATCAACTGTTTTGAGCTTTTCACTAACATGTATCTTGGTGTTGAGGACTTGTGCATCTAATATGAGTCAAACACTGAAGTACTGTTCAAATCAAATACTCAAATACCAAAATATTGGTGACTTTAAACTTGTAATGGAGTAAATTTGCAGTAAGGTATCTATACTTTTACTCAATAATGATTTCCGGGTGCTCGTTACACCTCTGTTATGAAGGGTCCAGCAGTGGCAGCTTGGTGGTTCTGGGATTTAAATCCATGACTTTCCATTTAGAAGTCCAACATCTAATCAAACTAAGCTGCCACTTCCCTCTGCAGATGAAACACGGCTCTCAACAAGTAGCACAATTTACACAATTAAAGCTTGTGTCTTAATCCGAAACATTGCTCTGTAAGTCATTTTGTGAAAATGCATTCCATCTGAGCAGCTGCATTTTCGAGAACGACTAATCAAAGATAACAATAACAAACACAGGACGTGAAGACAGTCATGAACAGCATCCTAAAATCAAGATGGAATGAGCGCCGAGTGGGAGGTGTGTACCAGAGGCCTGGAGGAAATCTCAGTGTACTGGTGGATTGGGGGGTAATTACGAGAGCCTGGTTAATGTAATTGCACTGAGTTGCAGGGACGAGATTTGCAACCCAGCATTCTGTATTAGCCACTGTGCAATTATTCAGTCAGCACACATCTAATTATCCCTGCCAGCATTCAAATCTTCTCTTGATTGCCAACAACTTGCGCCTTAAATGCTAATTGTTTGCCCCATAATCATGCATATTTAATAAGAATTAAAGACAGGGGCATGTACTTCTTTTCTGACCGACCACTTTGCATGAAGGCATTTTATTGAAGAACTGACAAAGAGATGGATTTTGCGGCTACGGATCAGAAAACCGGTCGAGAAAGATTAGCATTCGGGAATTGATTACAGGATCTCGAGGTTCTCCTTGTCTACTGCGTTCGGCTTTCAAATGCTTCATTCATGTATGAAGTCTTGTGATTACTCCGAGATGGCAAGCCGAAGAGACGCGGCTGCTCACCTTCAAAAAGCTGTGGGTACAGATTCAGTCGTTATTCAAAGGCAACGTCTAGTCAGATTAATGGATGCACAGACAACACACACACACACACTGTTTTGTTCAGCAGGCATAAACTTCACAAATCCAATCTGCTTTATCTCTTGGTCATTTGGAGAAAATCCTAAATGGAGATGAGAGTCTGGTAGATCTTTATGATGGGTTAGTGACTGTCCCTGTTTTAGTCAAATTTATTAGTCAAGTCAAGAGGCTTTAATTGTCATTTCAATCATATACAATTTGTACGCTACGCTGTGCAACAACACAACGCTAATCCAGGAACAAGGCGTTATATAAGACTGCATAGAGTTACACATGACATCACAGAGCCAACTGGGACATCAGCAGACCTACACTGAGGACTGCAAAGTAGTAAAACCTATGAGAGTATTTCCCAAACTACATATTCTTTCTGTATATCATTTTACACAGACACACTTCGGTAAAATATCAGCTAGATAGAGGAATATATAATGGTGCAAATAGTAGCACTTCCAATATTTATAATGACATTTTTTTGTAATCGAATTTCTATCCACTGCTGTAAAATCGTAGGTCCAATTAGCGAGGATACAACATTTGATGCAATGAGCAGTGGATGTTTCTGTTGGACGCACAGGTTTCCTCAGGGATCGGCTCATTATATTGCCTCTAGGTGTGTGTGATGTTTTTCCCAGATTATTGGCTTGCACCCAGTGTTTCCAAAATCTGCTGCAAACCTGACCAGAATAGCTTCACCAAATAGAAGCGAATCAATAAACTATATGATACAAACTGAAACCTAGAGCGAGCCATACGGATCTCAGGATAAAACGTGCATTATTGCATTATTAGATGTTTTTGGACACAATATAGCAGTCACTATACTACAGCACATAAATATATTGAATTTTGATCAGTCAGAAGGCTTTGACTAGGTCCAGTTTATATATATATATATAGTACAGACCAAAAGTTTGGACACACCTTCTCATTCAAAGAGTTTTCTTTATTTTCATGACTATGAAAATTGTAGAGTCACACTGAAGGCATCAAGGGCTATTTGACCAAGAAGGAGAGTGATGGGGTGCTGCGCCAGATGACCTGGCCTCCACAGTCACCGGACCTGAACCCAATCGAGATGGTTTAGGGGTGAGCTGGACCGCAGAGTGAAGGCAAAAGGGCCAACAAGTGCTAAGCATCTCTCGGGAACTCCTTCAAGACTGTTGGAAGACCATTTCAGGTGACTACCTCTTGAAGCTCATCAAGAGAATGCCAAGAGTGTGCAAAGCAGTAATCAAAGCAAAAGGTGGCTACTTTGAAGAACCTAGAATATGACATTTTTCAGTTGTTTCACACTTTTTTGTTATGTATATAATTCCATATATAATTCCACATGTGTTCATTCATAGTTTTGATGCCTTCAGTGTGAATCTACAATTTTCATAGTCATGAAAATAAAGAAAACTCTTTGAATGAGAAGGTGTGTCCAAACTTTTGGTCTGCACTGTATATATACTATGCTATATAGTATATATAGAAAATATATATAATATATATAAAATTTCCAAGTTTGCTTTGTAGAATTCAAGAGTTATAAGTTTGTAATCTGGTGTAAATTTATTCATTGCTGGAGACTCAAAGCATTTTGTACGTCGCTCTGGACAAGGGCATCTGCTAAATGTAGATGTAAATATAAAAAAACCCAGTAAACAGTAGAATTACATGATTCATTATTTTAAAAGACTACTAATATATGGGGAGCAAAAAAAGGTCATTATTTAACAAAGATAAATGTGTAAATGTTGATATAGTGACGCTTCAGTTAGTCGCTCTGTCATGTAAAGTGCTACGCCAGACAGCTGATAACTCAGTGTTTAGGACATGAAACTTCTGTTTGTAAGGTTGTAAGTTCAAACCCCAGCACTACCAAGACCCGTAACCCTCAACTAGAGCTTTAATACACAGTGATGCACAGGCAGGTGAACAGAAATCAGTTTTGACTTGCATTATACCAGACTAGAATCAGGAACTGAAGGCAAGAAAAGATCAAGATTTCAAGTTTATTTCTATAGCGTTTTTCACAACAGACATTGTCTCAAAGAAGTTTTACAGAATTTAACAGTGAACGTGAACGATGTGTGTTTATTCCTGATGAGCAGCCATGGCGACTGTGGTAAGGAAAAACTCTTAGATGTTATGAGGAAGAAACCTTGAGAGGAACCAGACTCAAAAGGGGAACTCATCCTCATTTGGGTGACATCAAGAGTGTGATTATAAATCTTTAAACAATACAGAACACTGGAGAGTGAGAACTAACATGAGCACTGGAATGTTTATAAGTAATGTTCTTTTTACAGTCAAACACTATAGGGTTAGCAACTGCAGAAACAAAACTCCGATAGAGCAAAGAGTTCGAAATAACAGCAAAATCCTTCTATAGATGCTCTGAGTGAGCGTGAGAGTGTGTAATCGAGAGCAGGTGCGTCTAATCAATATGACTGTGAACATTGTAAAGGGTGGGAAATAGAGAGTCTGTGGCCATGTACACACTAATAGGTTTCATTTAAAAAACGCATTTTGTTCTCTCTGGTTTTTTTTGCTTTTTGAAAGTGTTTCACCCTAAATAAACAGTAAATAAACAGTGTTTTCAGGCGTTTCGTCCTTTTTGGGAAAGGATTGAAAACGAAAATGTGGAAGCGAAGCGTTTTTAGACAAAAACTTTTTTTTCCCCCATCCGGAATTGTCTAGACCTAGCCTAGACACTCAGACTTGGAGAACCAAACATGTTCCTGCACGATAATCTAAATTCTATTTAGCTCCGTCTAAAAGGCCAGCTCCATGAAGATATACTTTGGATCGGAAGAAATCTTAGTACCACCAAGCTGCCACTGATGGGCCCTCGAGCAAGGCCCTTAACCCTCACCTGCTCAGTTGTTCGTTGCTCTGGATAAAGGCACCTGCCAAATGTTGTAAATAAGAGGCCTGTTATAGAGCTCTGATCTCGACCCTACTGAACAACTTTAGAATGAATTGGAATGCTGGCTACACATTCGTTTGAATTTGGAAACCCAAACCTGATCCAGCGTGGCAATGCCCCTGTGCACAAAGTGAGCTCCCTGAAGATCTAGTTTACATGCTTTGGAGAAGAAGCTCTTCAGTGGCCTGCTATAGATCTCTGATCTCATTCCTACTGAACACCTTTGGGATGAACTGGAACGCTGACTGCACCCCAGGTCTCCTCACCTACATTACCTGAAATGTTGAGCACGAATCCTCACAAGCACATCTATTGGAACATCTTTCCAGAAGACTGGAGGCTATTAAAAGAGCAAATTGGGACTAAATGTGGAATGGGATGTTCAAAATACACACAAATTTTATATGAATATTAGATGTTTACAATCATTGTCATATAGTGTATAATCCTTCAAGAACAAAAAGCAGAAAGTTATTCCACAGTTTGGTTTATTTGACACTGGAAGATTTCAAATAATGATCTATGAAGTTACTGAGGAAAAACACGTGTGTATCTGGACTGTAATTAATATCAACAATCTGTTTCATAATAATGATGTAATCATATTAATGATGGAACTGTAATGAATGGACATTGGGTGCTGAGGATGAAGGTGGGTTGCCTTTTGAGTCTGGTTCCTTTCCAGGTTCTTCCTCTTGCTATCTCAGGGACTTTTTTCTTCATCACAGTTGCCACTGGCTCACTCATTAGGGACAAACTTACAATTATTAGCAACATATTTTCTTCTCTTATTGTATCTATACATTGTACTGTGTATATACTGTATATTATAGTATGTGTATATTCTTTTTATATATTTGCATTTATTTTTATTTCTTTCCTTTGCTGCTGTAACAAAGAAATTTCCCCACTGTGGGACAAATTAAGGTATATCTTATCTTGTCTTATCTTATCTTATCTTATCTTATCTTATCTTATCTTATCTTATCTTATCTTATCTTAACAAACTTATACATTCTTTTAGAACTGCTTTATATCTGTGAAGTTGCATTGAGAAAATGTACATTGGTAAAATTGCTCTACAAATAAAAATGTATTAAATTGAATTGAAGATGTGTTTTTGAGCGCTCGCCTAGGAGCCGGCTCAAGAGTGACACATTTCACAGAAAAAGAAAT
Source organism: Silurus meridionalis (assembly GCF_014805685.1). Taxonomy (NCBI): domain Eukaryota; kingdom Metazoa; phylum Chordata; class Actinopteri; order Siluriformes; family Siluridae; genus Silurus; species Silurus meridionalis. Next base: position 3,322,585 of record NC_060909.1, read on the forward strand.
CAGGATTGATTGATGGCACTGAAGTTGTGTATTTCGGAGCTAAAACAATGCATGAAATGTCACAAATAATGGAGATGCAAATAATCAAGAACTGACTTGTAACTAAAAGGTCAACTTACAAACACTGACACACACACACACACACACACACAGAAGTCTTTTTCGAGAATTGCCTTCTCAGGGTGATGAGCACTATTGGATTCACTGATCGGAGAACCTTTTTCCACTTCGGTTGGGATTCCATTTGCCATGAATTTATCTGGGCACTCTTTCATACAACTGAAACTATAGTTCTTCTTCTTCTTCTTCTTCTATTTCCCGTTTTCGGCTTCTCCCATTAGGGGTCGCCACAGCGGATCATCCGTCTCCATACCCCCCTGTCCCCTACATCTGTCTCTTTCACACCAACTACCTTCATGTCTTCTCTCACCACATCCATAAACCTAACATCCACCCTAACCCCCACTCTCCTTTCCCTGCCGTCTCTGTACACGTCTTCCTCCTCTCCTTCTCCTCCTTTGGCCAACAGTAGCCCAATTTCCACCGGTACCCTGTTGGCTAACGATACCTGTGGTGGTCGTTGGTAACCCGGGCCTCGATCGATCCGGTATGAATTTCTCTTTCGTGATCCGCATATTTGATTTGGCACATGTTTTACGGATGCCCTTCCTAACGCAACCCTCCCCATTTACCCGGGCTTGGGACCGGCACTAAGAGTGCACTGGCTTGTGCAACCCTAATGGCTGGGTTCTATGTCAGATTGGTATTTTCCCATTATCTCCAGAATTGCAGTAATTTTCTTAGACTACAGCTTCCACCTGGTCACTTGATGTTTGGGAAACATTTTTAAGAAGATCTTGAATTTTCTTTTGATAGTTCACAATGTTCTTTGTTGAGGTGTAAGAAATCTATCAAATAGGAATTTTTAATAATCATTGGAATCGTTGTGTAGGTTGTTTTATTATTACCCCAGTCTTGTCTCACTAAAGCCTTCCTGAAGGTTTGCCTTCAAAATCAGAAAATGACGACTCCCTTTTAAACCCTAACGTAGTGTCCTCCCATATGGACACTTTGGAACGCTGCACTGGTAGCAATGTGCCAAGCCAGTAATATCCCTTTACTAATGGACTCATCTGTTGAGTGGACAGTTTCCAGGCCACGCGTAAAGTTCTTTTATAGCACTGCAGCAACCCACACAGGGCCTGGCTTACCTCTTTAAATAAAACAGACTTACAGTACGCTCGTCTCGATCACAGCTTTTCGTAGACAAGTTGAAAGGGACAGTGTGGCTCCACAAGCTTCTACCCAGCCAGATGTTCATGACTTCAAAAGAGCACAGTAGCTCGGAAGTGAAATTTGGAAGCTGGTTTTGAAACAAGTTCAACGTTGCTCTCGGTAGCAACTGACCATCCGTGTGCCAGATTATAAAGCCAAGAACCACCATGCAGATGCATTTTACTCTGACGGAAGCCACTTTTTTAGGAACATCTTTCAAAAGTATCCGTCTCATTGGGCAGAGTTTGAACCGTAATGATGCAATTAAAGAATTGGCACCATATGACCTCATTTTGAGCCTTCAGAGAAAAAAAATTGACATTTAAGCTAATTAATCATGTGGGAAGTTTGGGTATATTAAAAGAGTTCAGGTATAATAATCTCGCTTAACTACGCTTAGAGATATACAGCAGTTTATCGAATATAAGATCAAGGTGATCTACAAAACCATTCTGAAAATGAACTATGTACTACATAGGAAACATATAAACGGCAATCACGTTCTTTACTTCTTAGTTGGAGTTTGGTAGAACCTCAGAAGGGAGCTACAGGACGATTGGTCAGTCATTATCCTAGAACCAGTTGATGGAGAGACTTTCATCAGATGGAAAACCAACCATGAACCCCACCACCACCACCAAGCTTCACTGTTGGAATAGTGTTTTCAGAGTGATGAACACTGTTGGATTCACTGAACCTTTTTCCTCTTTAGCTGGGAGTAGGTTTGCAAAATTATTTTAGTTTTTGAAGCTTTCCATGGGAATTAATGGGAATTAATGGGAAAAATGTGGGTCTAGTGGTTAGGATTCGGCGTTCTCACCGCCTCGGCCCGGGTTCAATTCCTGTTATATTAACACCAAACCCAGCCATTAGGGATGCACAAGCCAGTGCACTCTTAGTGCCGGTCCCAAGCCCGGATAAATGGGGAGGGTTGCGTTAGGAAGGGCATCCAGCGTAAAAACGTGCCAAATCAAACATGTGGATCACGAACACGGATGATCTGCTGTGGCGACCCCTAATGTTAGAAGCTGAAAGAAAGAATTGGAAATTCTTCAAAGAAATTTTATCTTTTTTTTTTTACTCTTTCTGGTCTCTTGGTTGCTTCTTAGACTAAAGCCTTCATCACTGATGTTTGCAGACCTTTTAAAAAGACCTACAATTTTCTTCTGATAGCTCTCGATGTTCTTTGTTGTGGTGTGAGGAACTTTTGGGGAAGAAAATCCCCAAATACTCAATAATCATTGGAAATGTTCTATACGTTTCTTTTATCATTGTATGGCTTTTTTTTTTTTTGGCCTTCAATTTTATTTTAATTTCTTTCTTCTCCTGGTCCACACTAAACCTGGTTTCTTTCAAACCTGGTCAACAGTTTTTGGGATTTTTTTAAACCCTTTTACACATTTCAAGAATTTTCACGATTATTGTTATAGCTCACCATGCTGTTTGTTGAGGTGTAACAAACTTTGGGGTCCACACTGGAGAACTTCCCCCATCTAATTATGCTTCTGTAGAGCACATGTTAGGAATTGCAGAGGTTTCAGAAGTATTTGCAAACCATTTACAGGAACACTGCAGGACACAGAGATTTCTTCTGCCCCAGTAATTAAATCAATTTTCCAGATCTAATGCTTACATCTGCAGTAAGATATGAATTCAGGGGGAAATGTCAATCTGTGACTGCAGAGATTTATTTCTGATATAGATCTGAATTCCAGGAATGTGATTAGAAGCAGGCACTTTTTGAGGCAGCATGAATTACAATGTGCTTGCATGGGTTGCCAGATTGATCTGTTCAATACATGTGTATGTTTTATTATTATTATTATTATTATTATTATTATTATTATTATTATTATTATTATTATTGTTATTATTATTAATTTAATTATATGGTCTTTATGACATCAATTATATAGATCATTAAGACATTCCAATGAAAATCTAAATGATCTTAAATTAATGATCTAATAATTATGTTATAATGAGCTTCTGCAAAGTCTTTTTCACCAAACATTAGGGGTGTGGTTGTGTGGATTTGCACACATTCATCTACAAGAACATTAATCAGACCAGACATTGATGTCTGCTGAGGTGGTGAGCACTTGACTACAGGACCCTTGAAGTCTATCAATCCAACCTTCAAATAGCATGTCTTGCTGGAGCTCCATTTTTTGCACAGGTTGGACATGGAGCTCATTCATTTCTATTTCAGTTTGATCTCTAATGATTGATCCACAGCTAAAGGTGGAGATGAAACCCTCCATGAGAAGATGTGAGGAAGAAACCTTACAAGGAACCAGAGACAAAAAAAGTGTGCACATATGTGAGGTTGTGATGTCCAGGTGTGGACACAATATTTCACAGGTAGCTATAAATGGAAAACTATTAGGTATGCAATCTGATAACTCATTTGGCATCTCATAAGTGTGAGCTGGAGCTTGCTGTCTTACGCCATCTGTAGGAGAAGAGAGAAAGAGAGAGAGAGAGAGAGAGAGAGAGAGCTGGGCGGGGAAGGAGTTGCTCTAGCTCCTACTGGCCTTGAGAAAGCCCCACATAGCGGACTCGCAGCTGATCGCTTGAGCATCGCTCCTTTCTTCACTCCAAAGCTAAAATGTCCTCTTTACCGGGGAAGGAGAGCAGCGCTCAGCACGCCACCTACGTGGGACCGTACCGGCTGGAGAAGACGCTGGGCAAAGGACAGACAGGTCCGTGCGCTTTTGTGCATTTCTCTTTCTTTCTTATTCTCTTTCTTTCATTCTCCCTCTCTCTTTCTGTATGCATGTATCTATTAGGCATCACTGATGCTTTCGGCACGCGCTCGGAACTGGCGGTGATGCTGCGCGCATCACGCACCTGCAGGGTTGTGTCTCATTCCACATAGTGACAGCAGCACAGTTGGACACTTTGGACACACCTGGGGTCTCCTGGATACTTTTTGTGCCCAGTTGCATGGTGCTGACATCCGTTTGTCTACGAGACATGTATTAAAGTTGCTGCTTTGTCACTTCTGATCTTCAGAAATCAGGTCTGATCTTCTCAGGTCTGATCTTCTCAGGTCTGATCTCCCAAGGTTTGTTCATCTTAGGTTTGATCTCCCCAGGTTAGTTCTGATGAGGTCTGATTTGCTCAGGGTTTTTTTTAAAGGTCTGATCTTCCAGGGTCTCATCTGCTCAAGTCTGCTTTGCAGCTTATTTCGTCTGGTTAGAGCGTAAATCCGGATTTTGCGCCGTCCTACGACTTTAGCTGGCATTAAATGTGATTTGAGATAAAATGCTGCTGGTGTTGGGCTTGGACCGATCTGGTATCCTGAAGCCGCGTTTCTTCATCATGCTATGCGTAACTATGCACATGCGCCCCCTGCTGGTCACAAGCACCATCAAGAACAAGATTTTAATCTGGGGAAGGATATTTGAGTGTGTGTGCTGTGGATTGAATTTATATTTCAGCTTCACTAAGGTGCTCAAGATGTGTTTAAATTCAAAGCAAAGTGGAGGTGTAATGGGAAGCATGGTCACCTTCAGACCTCTGCGGTTCGCTCTTGAGCTTGGGGTATTGTGTTTGTTGGATTTCACATTCTCCCAGTGTGTGTGTGTGTGTGTGTGTGTGCACATCATACACTGTGATATACTGCTGTCAAATCCAGAGTGTATTCCTGCCACATCTGAATAAGCTGTGTATCCACCATGTCCCTGAACCGTGATGCATTTCAATGTCTTTTCTGCTAAATACTGGGATTCAGAAAACGATTTCTAGAATGTTGTCAAAATGTGCTGATTCACTTTCTTCAGTATCGGCTCTGAGAGTAGTTTAAGCTTCACTGTATATATTTATGAACACTTTCGTACCCGTAGTACTCAGGATCTTGTATGGCTTCATGCAAACAGAAATGCATGTAGTTGTGTGGTGAAGTTTTCTATGAGGAGATGGAAGGAGTCTCCAGTGTCGGCGCCATCGAGTTGTACAAGCAAAAAGTCTTCAGAAGACTCATGTTTACATTACAAATTGTATTTGTAACCTTTTTGAGAGGAAAAATGAGCCCCTGGTGGGTTGGAAATATTGTTTTAAGCTTCTATAACATAAGCGATGGGGACTAACGGTGTTCATGAACGTTTCAGAACATCAAACATGGCTATAAAAAGGTGTTGTTTTTCACCATAAACTGTGACCAATTCCATTTTTATCAGTTTGCTTTACAGTAAAACCCCATAATTCGTTCTTAAAAATTGCCCATAGGTCCATTTGCTCGTACGTTCGAACGAATATTCCCATAAGAATGAATGTAAAAGTGATTTAATCCGTTCCGAGATCTCATTCGATCGCTTATTTCTGCACTTAAAAAGTATTTGTAGCCTATTTTAACAAACAAATACACCGCAAATTATCGTAATGTAAACATAATTTTACACTGACTCATGTGGTAGTGGTTGATTGCGAGTGTGAGATGCGCACCACGCTCGTAACCTCATCGGTTTCCATGGTAATTCTATTTACTTTCGCTTTCACAGCACCATCACTGATTTTCTTGGGAGACATTTTTCAACACTAAAACACTAAAAAAAGTTACGTTTTTGCTGCACTGAACAACGAGAGCGACCGAGTGATACGTCATCAACTAAGCGACTGATGCGACCCTCGGCCGAAAACGGGGAACCGGCAGCGTGGTTTTGCTCGTGCCTTCGAAATTTGCTTGTAAAATAGGGTATAATTTTGCGAGTAAGGTCGCTCGTATCTCCGTTTGCTCGTACTATTAGTTGCTCGTACAACAGGGTTTTACTGTATTACATTTCAACCCAAATCATTAATTATTTTGGGGTAACTGATCAGACTGTCAGGGGTTTAAACCCCTGTGATTTTTCCAAGCTGCCACTCTTGGGGCTTGGAGCAAGGACCTTAAACCTCTGTGCTCTATTGTGTGTGTGTATGTGTGTGTGTGTGTGTGTGTGTGTGTGTGTGTGTGTGTGTGTTCCTGTGTATTCCTATCTGCAAAGAAAGTATTTGTGTGCAGTCATGTACATGTGACGAGTAAAAAAGCCTCCCCTTAAAGCTTTCCTGGAAGGTTTTTCTGAAGAAATGCTACATTTAACCTTGTCCCATTTGAAAACACTGTGGTAGGCTTCAGCATCCACGTCTTCGTCTAGTGAGGAACCCTAGAGGATTTAAGGCTTACGTTCCTTTGTAGGAGTATTTGCATGATTTGCTGATATGTGATTATACGAAAAAAAAAAAGCCAAATAACTCTTATGTATACTTTAAATTATATTGTAAATATATCGTATCGATACGTTTCTACAACATTTATTAACATATTATACTCTTGATGGTCAGGATTTGATACCTGGTAGACCAATCATAAAAGCCCAGATTATTATTTATTAATCAGTGCTCATTTAAGTGTTTAATAAAGTCATTGTCCAGATCTAAAGCATGCCTTTAACTCCGCTGTTTATGAAAGTTCATTCCACCACCTTGGAATCAGGACAGAGAAGTCCTGAAGCAAGTCTTCCCTGAAGACTCGTGGGTCAAATCAAGCTGTGCGAGATTCTCCAAGGGTGTGTATACAGCAGATAGGGGGTTGATCAGTATCTTCAGGTAGGTCAGGTTTTTCTCTGGCGGCCAGTGGAGGTGATACAGCAATGCTGTTGTGTGGAAGAGAACTTTAAGACTTGTAACGGTTTTCAAGAGGCAAAATATTTTGTTTGGTAAGATGCTCTAAATGGGACTGCAACCAAACAACCAACCGACCCCTGTTACAAGTGTATAGTTATTCTTTCCTACAAGTATATTGTTATTGATCTTGCTACAACTCATTTGGTGCTCAGTGTGTTATGAAGCCTCGAATGACCGATGGCCTCGTCTTGCCTCGAGTTGATTGAGTGCAGTCAGGGTTGTGTGGCTGGGCTTGTTCTCTGTGGTTGACCGTTGGAAAGTTAGAAAGGATTTAAACTGCATACATCATAAAAGTTTATACATAATCCTCAAATCAGTCAGTTTATTTAGATTTTGATGGACTGCCGCAGAGACCCTGGTGTTGCAGTGTGTTGATCGGAGTGTGGCTTGGGTTAAATGCAACTTATGCATTAGTGTAATACTAATAAAGGTCGACCAATTAATCGGTTTTTCTGATTAATCAGCACCGAAAGTTACTGGAACTATCGGCTATCTGCAAAAATCCATACCGATAGTTTTTCCTGCTTCCGTTCCGCTGTCATTACAAGAGCGGCCTCTAGAGGTGAATCTCCAATGCCACGTGCTGTTTGTTTTTACATGAGACTGCGTGCTGAACGGAGAGCGCTAGTTTATATTAATTATTTATATCTTACATGGAGTGTGTTGTTTTTTATTCAGTATCCATTTTAAAAACTGTTGATCAATCAGTTATCGGCGATCCAACCTCGCTATCGGTAAAATCCATCGGTTGACCTCTACTAATAATTGGAATGTAACTCTCTATCTTTACTGTACTTGGTATCTAATTGGTGTCCTCAGAGAACCAGTTACACAAAGATTTATACCACAACACTGTTGGATTCTTAGGACCAATCGAGGACTTACAAACATTCACATGTATGTTGTGTAGCAGACGCTAAATCTAAAGCTAGTAAATGTGCAAGTAAAATATTTATTTTATGTCTTACTGTGTGAGGAAACATAAAGGTGGAGTTGGTGAAGTAAGATGCTTATTTCGCATTTATGAAAAGTGTCTCTGGTGTAACTGCTGTCTAACAGACACTAGGTTTTCTGCCACTGGAGAGTCTTCAGGACAGAGCACTTTTCACCGACAGGTTCTCTCGGGAACATGAAAAGCTGTGTCTTATTAAGTTGAAGAAAGAGAATAAAGCTGAGACTCTGGAGGGACGGACTGTTTATAGTAAGTGATAACAAGAACTAACATGCTTCTTGGTTATACCCTGACATTAAATGTGACTTAATAGTCAGAAAACAAAAAACTTATTCACCAGTCTGGAACATGGTGTTCTGGGAAAAGACCAAATTCTGCCATTGTTTGCTGTTCAATAACAACATGCTACGAGGTTTGGTTGAACACTTTAATTTGGTGGTGAAAGCCGATAATGAAAGACATCATCTCTGAACTAATCGGACTGTAGCTAGAGGCCTCTGACTGGTTAGCGGCAGGGATTTGAGTGTGTGTTGCAGCCGTTGGCATAGCTGCCGAGAGTAATGCTGCACAATAAATGGATCCGCCACCACAGAGGATCATCCATATGTCACGAAAAAGACTCTTACAGAGAAAGCAAGTGATTGGGGGAGGGGACGAGATGGATGAGGGCGAAGGAGTTGTGTTGTGTGTGTGTGGGGGGGGTGCAAGCGAGAGTTTTGCTACAGCAGGACCACTGTGGGAATAAAACCAACACTTCGGTTACCTTTCACTCCCTCCTGCACTTAATGAGCTATCTATACAACCTGAAGACACCTCGTCACGTTAAAGCAAGTTACTCGGTTTCTTTTTCGATTTCCCCTCGCCTTTTTACTCTGCTTTATTTCTTTTCTTTTCTACCCCGCTCGCTCCTTCAGCTAGACCTCCCATGGGTGGCTCTCTAATGAAGCAGGGAAGTAGCTGAGCCACGCAGCCTCTCAAGCCCACAGATGAGGTAGAGTGCCGGGTCAGGGCTTCAAGCGATGCCCTGTGAAAGCCGCAAAGCCTCATAACACTTTCTAGCAAGACAGGGACATCATCAAATTGTGTAGGTTCTACTCCTGAGTCTGCTGGAGCAGAGATGCTGATGTACAGCACCTGTAAAGAGCTACTGGCAGACTTCCATTAACAGCCGCAGTGCGTGAAATAGAGTGATTGTGCAGGGCTTGGTGAGGTCCTCTAGCCTTTATAAATAAAGCTGTTTTTTGGGGGGGGAAGTGATGCTTTGGAGACATGTAAACATCTAGATGAAACTATGACCATTTGTTTTGTCTGTTGAGCTACATATGGAAGTAGTAACATCCAACAGAAATCTGTGATTTCTGCTATTACTGATTGCTAGCTGCTTGGTTTGTGATCAGGTGACTAGTTTACATTCCACTTTACGAAATCTGAATGCAAATTGTAGACAACCCTGTTAAAAGATATCATAGAATTTTTTTGCCGATGCTAACATTATTGTTAGTTAGCCAGCTAGTTCAGCAATTGCTCTGCAGCTAAACATTTCCACCCCATCTTTTAATATTTTCCTGATCAAGACATACAGTAGTGTTACTAAAAAAAATCTCCATTTTCAGAGAGACTATTTCCCATGGGAAATATAGAAATTTGTGAGAAAAAATGGCTGGTGTACATTTTCTGATCAAACACACAGAACGCTTTGTCTTCCAGCTCGCGTGAAGTGTCAGCGGCCGACTGTCTTGCCGCGCTGACTTTCAGAACAATTTGTCTGTGTGTTTCTATCCGAGGGGGTTGAAGTCTTCTTTTTTTTTTTTCCCAGCGTTCAATTGGCTCTCGTTTGTAGAGTGCTGGGTAACAGTGGCTGGTTGTCATGGTTGCATCCCCCCTTCCCACAAGGTTCTTCTCACAATGACCAGGCTTTCTGTCTTGGAGATCACAGGGAGACAGCAACAGCCTGGCTTTGAGACCCACTTTGCCTGCTATCATTCGGGGAAAATCCACGATTCAGCACAAAATACTGTTGATTTCGACCCGTGTTCTGAAAGCAATGTAGTTTTTAGATTGTTAGCATTGCTTGTAACATAAATTTGTCAAATTGTCACATCATCATGCAGCACGCCATGCAGTGTAATGCTTTTTATGAGCACTCTATAAAAAAATGAATAAAAACAAATTGTATGAATAAAATCAAATGTGTTATAAAATGTAATAAATTAGAACCTAGTTGCGATATATTGTGTGGAATCCGTAGATATTAGTTTTAACCAAGACTTGAATATAAATCAGAGTTATTTCTATCAATTACAAGTTTTGTTTGTTGATTCCATCTGAGCTGAGACTTGCTTTCAACTAAATGTAAGCGATTGGTCGTTTGAAATTCGTAATATTTTCCCGAACAGCTGTTCTTTGTTCCTCCTGTTGAGTGGCTGTTGCGTGCTCCTGATGGCTAGTCTCAATGGTATTGTCTCCGTCTTAGCCTCCTCTGGTCCTCCCTCCCCCAACTATCCGGGCTTTGTGGTGTTTCTTTATCACAGAAATGCAGCAAAGCCCAACAACTCATCATGCTACCCCTCCGCGGCGTTGTCCCGTCTATCTCCGACGCTCCTCCCAGTCTTTTTGCACCACCGCAGCTGCTTCATGGGGTATCCTCTCCATTAACTGCCCTCTTGGGATTACATCACCAAGGACAGGACTCAAAAAGCCCGTCAGGACGGCCGTATATTGATTTTCAACATGTCCTGTGCTGCCGCTTGTTTTTAAAAACTCATGACGAGCATTACCGCGTTCGGTACATCCTGGGCGAGCTTGTGCGAGATCTCGAAAGCGTATTAATCACAGAGCTTTTTATAGATCCGTGTGCATCCTCCTGTCACGAATGGCCTGGACGCAAAATATTACGTTCCTAATAAAACCAGAACACTGGCTGCGGTCAATAGCTCAACAGATGGGCTTTATTTGGGGTTTAATTAGAAAGAAGGACTCATCCTGGGGAAAGTGCTTTGCTTGATCTTTGAGCAAAAGGCCAGATGGGGTGAAAGTGTGAAATAAATACTAAGAGACGAGTCACAGTGACTGCAGTGAGAAACGGAACAACATGCACACATTTGTACACACCAGGTCTCAACCAGTTAAAGTGAAAGTCTTTCACTCTTTCAGCAAATCCCTGCTTTATAAAAGCCCTCGAGGCTACCGAGTTGTCATTTGAAAAATAATATTTATATATTAATGTATTCACTTGGGCTGTCAGATGAATACATTAATAAATGTTGTTCTACTGTATGAATGGAATGACATACTGTGTCATTTTTCATGTGTGATTGATCGGGAAAGGAACCGGAGGGGGGTATATCCTCCTCTCCAGATGGCTGGCTTGTGCAGGAGCTGTGATGGTTGGTCATTAGTCCGATGCCTGGTGGCTCAGGCTCTATTCCGAGATGGGGTGTTTTTACTTATGGCTAGGAGAGAGAAATGGAGATGAGGGATAATGAAGGGGTAAGATGAAATGATCATGAAGGAGGATTCAGCCGTGAGCAACAACACTGGAAAGACACGTTATGGAAGAAAAGAACCGAAAGCAAGTGTTTGAGTAGAAATTAAGATATTTTCCGCAAAACATTAAGTCAAAGCCAAATCTATTTTACAGACTTTTATAGAGATTTTGTCTGGTGGATGGATCCCAACATCTCAAGGGGTAAAAATGTGGACTCAGTAAAGGCGATTTCATACACTTCAAATTTTGATTTATTCTCTATGGTCTTATTTATGAATCGGGCCCAACCCTCATCCCTGCCTTCAACCCTTCCAGCAATTTGAATTAGGCTTTATTACAGAAGAAAAAGAACGAGTACATGTTGATTTTATATGATCTAAGAGTTTCATACATTTTCCTCAGAATTACCCCTAAACACAATGTCTAACCAGATTACTTGAACTTTGTAATGCTATTGTGGTATTTAGCAAAACTTTTTGCTACTCGTACACATGATGGAGTACAACCCGATTAGGAATTCGCAGACTCTGTGTTTATTTAAGTGTTTCGCTCAGCTTGGGCGTTGGGTTGGCAGGAAACAGCAAACAATAAACGTGTCTGCTATATACACATCTCATGCTCTTCGACAAAAAGGCATGTTGGGCGTTTCCATAGCAACCACCCACTTTTTCTCCACGTGCACCGTGGAAGTCTGTGCCGAGCATTTCCTTAGCCGCTATCGATCAGCCTGGTGCATCTCTCTTTCTCTCTCTCTTTCTCTTTCTACTCGAGCCATTAGAGTAGATCTCCCCCGTCGCTTCATGAAGCCGAACAGTGTACCCAAAGGCTGAATTAGTGATCAGTCTTATTACTGTCTGAAATCTGCAGTACGCTGGTAATTTCATATGGATTGATTCGATGGGTCACACTAGTGCTGATGATCAAGGGTACACAATCAAATAAGGTTCATTTTATTGTTCTTCGTCAGTTTGTGCTCGGTTGATGCCTACACGATCATTGCAGTAGATTCTGAAAGAGCAGATAATCTGAGGGCATTTCAGACACGGAAACTATCGAATGGCCAAGATGTCAGCCAGTGGCAGTGATTTGAGCATTTAGGATTTAAAATGATGATGATTATGATGGATCACTCAATTCTTATGATTTGTAACAGGTTCTTCCTCGTTTGCAGCTCTGGCTTGCATTGCACCCCACCATTGGCTGGTCAAGTCCTGTAATAATGCTTGAGAGAACCATCAGAGTTACTTTTCACATTGGCTGACATCTTGGCCATTCAGCACCTTAATCCCTTCACATCTTACTTTGCAATCTTCGGTTCTCCTTTCAAAGATGATTTTGTACCTGTAATCATTTGGACTGGTGTGAATGTTTTGTTATTAAAAAAAAAACCCTGTTTGACAGAATATTTTAACCTTCTCATCCTCCAGGCTTCTTTAATATTTGTGCAAACCTGTTTTTGCTGTTTTGCTTCCCTTCATTAATTGCTTCCATCGCTCACTGCTAATACGGCCATAATGAGGAATTCGGCTGGTGAGGCGACGAGAACTTTTAAGGTCTGCTACTTCTGTTCTCCGGAGAGATCTATCAGGCTCGGGCTGCCCTTTAAAAATCCATCGCGTAGCACAGAGCAGTCGAGCCGCACGCCCATCCATCTCACCGGCTATTATACAGTGATGACATTAACAAGAAGCAAAGTGAGTTAGAACCTGCCCTACTGGGGCAGATTGTTTTTTTTTTTTTTTTTTAACTAAGCCCAAATTATATCCTTGGAGCGATGTTCGCTGTATCTGTGGTGGTGGATTACGCTCCTGAAATGTACAACATGTACTTGGTTAAATGCAGAGCGATGACAGTTTAATTGTTGAAGAACGTAAGGATGGTTATGTCCGCTTTCTTCCTGGTCAGATGTATCTCAGGATTTGAGTGCATCCTAGACACTAGCTTGTGCTTTGTATCATGTTGAATCTTTTCTGGTGGGCTGTGAAGATGCAGGATTTTTCTTTTCATCATCTCTAAAAATGTTGTTCATGGGCAAGGGCTGATGAAATAGAACCCTTTTATCTTCTATTCTCCGTTTAATGAAAACGATAAACACTTCGTATTCGGATGAGGTAGCATTTTAATGGAGTGACGAGAGATCTCATTGACTCGCATGGAAGGCGGAAGGAAGGCTTTGATAATTACGGTTTCAGAGTAATGATCCTGCTCCAGTATTGACTTTCTCTTTTCTTGAATATACTTAGCATTGTTACAGACAGGAGCACACCAAGTCTTCATTTCCATGTGACCTGTGCAACCTGAGGGATTTAAATGCAGTTTGGGATTCCAATTGGATGTGCTCTGAGTCAGCTTCAATCACTGAATATTTATTACTTAGAGCGTCCATAGGGGTGCACGGGGGGCCTTTACGGGTCTGAGGGAACGTCCGCTTGATGAAGATCTTCGCCAAGGCAGCAGCAACAGTAGCAGTGCGAGCTGAGGAAGGGGATCTGAAGACAGCTGAGCTCTGCTACATCCTTGCCGTTTGGTTGGTTCATGACACCATTTACACAGATACGGAATCCAATTCCACGAGACTGAGACGTTGATGGTTTTTGACAGACTTTTATACGACAAACGTGGCGGGCGGTGTATAAAATCAGGCCTGCTGAAGCAGAAACTGAAACATAAAAAGAACAGGAACCGATTCTCAAGAAGAGATTTTCTGGTGCACGGCATTATGAAATGGTTCACTGCAGATGAAGACGTTTATTCGGTTTCTTTAAACCCGGGCTTTGTGTACATCAAGCAAGTTTTTGAAAGCATTCACTGTGTGCAGGATTATATGCCCTTTACAGACATTCACACTTTTATATATTTCTGATTTTTTTTATATATATACAGAGTTATTGAAAAAGAATGAACCGATATCATGATCTATTGCTTCAGATTTCAAGCACCGTCATGGAATGATTCAGTGACCATTTGAAAGAAGAGTTATCTAAGTTGATTGTGAGTAGAATACTTGTGACTCGGCTGAAGTTTTGTATTACTTTTCCCTTTAATAAAATAATGCTTAATAAAATCGGACGAAGTACACAAACCATGTAGTTGAGTAAAAGTAGAGATACGCTCAATAAAATATGACTCCAGTAAAAGTCAATTTAAACTTTCACTTGAGTAAAAATACAAAAGAATTTGACTTCAAATGTACTTAAGTATTCAAAGTACTATGAATTATTATGGCTTTGTTTAATCAACTCAGTTGATGTGAAAAGACTCTGTTACTCTCAGCACAACAATCTATTGATTGGATGATATTAATGAGTCAGACACTGATTGATCTCTATTCAAATGATCACGAGCCCCAAAACCTTCTTTTTAACTACAGGAGTTTCTTCCTTTATTTATTCCTCTCTAAATGTTCTGCTTGCTGTTGAACCGATGCTAAACTGTAAGTTGGCGATCAGGCCCCAATCGAAACGGCTCACACTCTACTCTGATTGGTGGATTGCTGCGTACTTGGAGTTACGTTTTTATCCAGTCATAAACAAAAAGGAACGACTGATTTCGCAAAATAGTTTAATAAAAAAAAGTAAGATATTTGACTTTGAAATGTAGCGAAGCAAATGAAAATACTTCAGTAAAATACAGCTGCGTGGAAAAAGCTACTTAAGACCAGTAACAAATTATATTTACTTTGTTACTGTCCACCACTGATTATATATATTACACCCAATAGTTTATTGTGCAACTACATACACTTTCAAAAGATGTCAAAAACAACAGTCGAATTATCATGTATCTATGGCTATTAATAATTGAATGTAAAACACTAACGTATTTTTCGGACTATAAGCCGCTAGTTTTTCCCCCGCGGCTTAAACAACGAAGCGGCTTATTTATGAATTTGTCCTGGGTTTTTCCTGGTTTCACAAACTTCAAGCCAAAAAACTGAACCCCATAACATTAGACCAATTAAATTTTCGAACGGAAACGAAAAAACGCACCTCACCTGTGTTCTGAGCTGCACGGCTTCGGGAGAAAAACTTATTTTTAAATGCACGACGATGCCAAAAGATAAGCTGTTGTGAAAGGAAGGAGGAAGACAGTGAACAATGACTTTCTTGGTAGGCTACTGTTTAGATACCAGCCGTGTAACGCGTTGAGTCTGGGTGAAGGGAGAGCTCACTAACTCCAGTTGCAACAGAGATCATATAAGCACAGACAGGTTTCCAAAACTCGTGCTTTTTTATTTTTCTTGGAAACAGCATTACGGGTTAGTCAAAGAAACTTAGAAATCAGCATCAGAAAATAATAAGGGCATATTCCTTGGTCTTGCACACATGCAGTAATAGCGGAAAAATGCAGTGCCAGGCTATTCCCAAAATACCGCTCTGCTCCTAAAGGAAGCGCAACATATTTCACCCGTTACACCGTGTGTAACGTGTCTTTCGGTAAAGCCTGTGTAAAGTTAATTAGTTTCAGTGTAGACACCTTATAGCTTATAGACAGGTGTGGCTTATTTATGTTCAAAATAAAAATATTTGTAAAATTCAGTGGGTGCGCTTTATAGTCCGTAAATTACGGTAAGTACATGTCGGAGCCCAAACTTCACTTTAACTTTAGTGAAAAAGTGTAGTCACTACTGTCTGTACTTTTACTTGAGTGAAGCTTTTGTGTACTTTTGCCGTCTCTGCCTCAACCCTCCTGAACATCTTTAGGACTTTGGGGAATGCTGACCGCACCCAAGGCCTCCTTACCTCACCCTACAACAATGAGTGATTTTCCTAACACCCTTATAGCTTAATGAATCTCCACAAATCTCCACAACCAAAATCTTTAGGAACATCTTCCCAGAAGAATGAGGGTTTTTATAACAGCAAATTAGATATATCTTCACTCTCTGATCACTTCATTCGGCACTTTTGAACCTATATTCACATTAATTAGCCATTTTATCGGACATTGATCACTTTATACTATAGAACTATACTATATAATATATATTATACTTTAAAATATACTTTTTTGTATCATAAATCTGAGACACAATCATGTTGGTTTATAGAAAATAAAACTATTGCTATTTCATTGCTGCCTCCATGAAAGACAATGTGGAGCTGCCCTTAAATTGGTTCCTCGATTCAGTGGGCCACTTGTGAACCAGATGGCGAAAGAATAACCTTCATTGCAGGCAAAACTTGACGTGCTATATTTATTCCATAGTGGGTAAAAATAATTTTATAGCATTTCATTCTGTACTCGTACAGCTGCATGCTTATGTATATAGCTTTGGTCATAGCAGGATAGGAAGCTAAGCTAGCATGAACGGCACTGCCTCGGGTTCCGTTAGAACTGTGATCTTTCAGCACTGTCATTGTCCTCACACCTCACAGGGCACGCACAGATGGCCTGCTGACTGCTTGTGTGTGTGTGAACCTCTGCATCCTTTAGCCTTGGCTGAGGCGTCCAGTCGTGTGGGATAATCAGATTAGGGAGGTGAGGAGAAAAACTGCCATTATTTCTACTTTACTAACAACAACGGCAGGTCACGCTTCGGAAAAAAATAGATAGAGGAGACAAATGGATTTGGTGTGTGTGTATGTGTGTGTGAGTGTGTGTGTGTGTGTGTGTGTGTGTGTGTGTGTGTGTGTGTGTGTGAGCACTTGCGGAGTCCCTCTAATCTAACTGGGCTGTGTTCCCGAGCTCAGCTGACAAAGTCCGAAGCAGCGATGCTGCATTACACCACAGCAACGGTTGCCGGCTGCGTATCCCTGGCGACAGCGAAGGGCTTGTGCTGGGCACATCTGGCCTGGGCGGGCGGTGCCTAGCTCAGCATGGCAACAGCATCACCCAGACACACAGCCTCTCATCAGGAATCTTGCAGCAAGAATATCTGCACACACACACACACACACACACACACACACACACACACACACACACACACATAGACATGCATTACATACATACTCAGCAGGACAGTGAACAAACTCTCTATGCTTAATACTTGTTATATGTACATTACAGCACCCTCAAGTTCTTTCTTTGCATATTTCAGCAATGTTAGGAAGCTAGGGTCATGATGCAGCATCTCTGGAGCATTTAAGCTTTGTTCAAAAGCCTCAGGAGTCTCAGCTTGGTGAAACTCGTGCATAAACCCCCCGACATTCTGATCATAACCCAGAGCCTTAAACACTGAGATACCACTTCTCTTAAAATCGCATATTCTAGCTTGTCAGGAATCTAAAGTCAGCATGCAGGGTCAGCCAATATACAGCACCCCTGGAGCGGAGAAGTTTAAGGGCCTTGCTCAAGGGCCCAACAGTGGCAGCTTGGCAGTGCGTTGGCTTATATTGTAATATTTGAAACTTTCCTTCAGGCAATTTAACAACTGCCCTTAGATTTACATGATGGGTAAGAAAATATATATAAGCAAGGACCTTATTTTAAAAAAATAAAATAAGCGGTCTTGCAGCTATGCTACAGATGCCCTCATTAGAGGTGAGATTAACAAATACTGGAGTATGAGTTTTCAGTCAATTAAGTAAGAAAGAAAGAAAGGTGCATTATACAAGGAACGTGTACATTACAACACAGCAAATTTCATTCTTCTCAAATCCCAGCGATGTTAGGAAGCTGGGGTCGGACATGTTTCAGCACGCATGGAGCACATGGTTAAGGGCCTTTCTCAAGAGATGGCGGACTTAACCCCCCGACCTTCCGATCTTTAACCCAGAGATAGATGTGATCCAATCAGAACACAAAAGACCACAAGGATTGTATCCAGCATGTGGAAGTTAATGAGTATTGCTGCCTTTCATTTCTGTCTTAAAAAAATAAAAGATCCTTGGGTTTACAGTGAATATGTACCGGCTTACAGTGTTTCTGTCTTTGCCAGTCGCGTTACGCCTCTTCCTTCTGCTCTCCGAGTAAATCAGCTCTCTGCATTAACTATCCAGTGCTCTGTGGAAGCCATTGTGCTTTTCTGGCAGCTATATGAATCAGAAAAAAATAGCCTTGATTTCAGTGCATTATATGTGTCATGTACTTTCTGCATTTGCCTCAAAAATCACTATGGTTACAGCATTGAGAGTGTGTGTGTGTGTGTGTGTGTGTGTGTGTGTGTGTGTGTGTGTGTTTACATAGGCTATGTTGATAGTTTTGTTCAGTTATGTCTTTCTTTGAGGTAGCTGTCGAACAGTGTCCTGATCAGACATCTTTGAGAATCCATAACAGGAGCATGTTGTGTTTTTCACATGGTTTTGTGGTAGAAGGAACATTTTTGGATGAAACCATGGACAATTCCTTTTCAGAAATCAGTATGTGACCATTCTTTAGTGGAGTGCCTTTCTAATCTGCACTCAAAGATCAAGATTAAAAAGCCGGATGACTTGCAACTTGCAAACAATGTTGGCTCGTATAACGGGAAAGTGGAGGTTTGGCACAAAAAATGTACTGGCATATGGGTTACTGATAGGAAGGTTGGGGGGTTCAAGCTCCAGTACTGGCAAGATGCCACTTTTGGGGCTCCTGAGCAAGGCCCTTAAACCTCTGTGCTCCTGGGGTGCTGTATCATGACTGACCTTGTGCTCTGACTCCAGCTTCCTAACATCACTGAGAGATGCAAAGAAAGAATTTCACTGTGTTGTAAAGTGCATGTGAGTAAAGTGCAAGTAAAAAAAGAGGCCCTTCTGCCCCTTTTAATGTCAGCAAGGTTTTTTTAGTGCAAAAGCAGAAACTGCACAAAAAGCTTCAGCCCAAGTCTTCGTGTCATCTAGTGGGTGTGGTCCGCACTGGTTTCACAGAGAAACCAGAAAATGGAAACTGTGGGTTCTGTAGATTTCCTTATCAAAAGCTGTCCCTAAAACACTTATACCATCCCAGTGGGAAATGTATTCTCTCTGTCTGTCTGTCCGTCCATCCATCTTTTTACAGATGGCACTTTTGTCTGTGCAGTTCGACTAAAATTAGTCTACGTCTTATGATTAATCAGGTTTAAGATTTCAATAATGTATAATAAAACTATGTCTTTTAAGCCTTCAAGCATCAGAGAATCATTTAAAACAGTAGGAAATGCATCTTCTAATACGTATTTGAGGCAAAGATCTGGTGATAGTATTCGTAAACTTACAGTCTTGGCGTCACGTAACGAGGGCGAGATGATGTTAGTTCATTAAATGTGCAAATGTGGAACACAAAGAAATGAGGGTCATAACCTGAAACAACGACATGCATGGAAAGACAAACCTGAGACAAAAAGTCCTGGTTTGCTGAGGTGCAGTGGCTGATGTGGAAACATAGTTCATATTTCTCTTGCCATAATCCCGACACTTTGAATACTTCAATATTATGAAAACTTGCCGACAATTTCTTGCCATTTTGACAGCACTACTGTGTGTATCCGGAGCCTTTCAGAATGAGATGAGACGATGTGGGTGTGTGTCTGAAGACTGAAAGTCCAGACAGGCATGTTTCGCCCTCATCTCGGAGAATTACCCAGCAGTTATTCACAATGCTCTGACTCCACAGAGAGCATGTTTTGTTTACCACCATTTTCTTCAGCATAGCCGTGGCGGATCATGTCGTATTTAGTGGAGTAACGAGGTCAGGCTTGGTTGCCACATTGCAGCTTATGTCTTATTGGCTGCTTGGCATTTTCGTATCCAGTCGTAGGATAATAATGAGGAGTTGTTAGGTGATAGGAGGTCAGGGTTGCCATTATCACCTGCCGCAATGCTGCCAGGTTGTATTTAGATTGTGACGGCTGCTGGTTTTTAAGCTTTTTGGGTATCGTTTTCAAAATGCTGTTCACGCCATACAAGTAGTTACGCAAAATCTATTATTATTATTATTTTACTGACCATGAATAGCTGTTACTAGGAAATTAAAATGATCTGGATGCTTTAAAGTCTTTCGCAGACATCTGTTCGGAGTAAATAAGTGAAAGCCGGTCATGCTGCCCTTTGGCTGAGGGTCACACCAGATGAGGGGGTTCAGGGATTAGAGTCCTGACTGGAACAGATGGCTGTCTGGCTACGAAGGCAGTCAACCCCACCAGTACATGACCATACTTCTGATATTTTGGATGCACAGATTAGAGGACACACTCACACATATACACAAACGGACCCTAACCCACACCTGTTTGTTCTATTGTAAGATTCAGTGGTTCACATCAGTGCATCGGCATAGAATTTACCGGCGTGATGCATCAGATACAAATTGTATCGCGATGCATCGTTTTGAATATTTGCATTGGTAAAAAACGATTTATATATAATTTTGTTGCGCTATACTTTTATATGATGTTGATTTGATTTCTTCTCGTTTCTCAAGTGCACCCTCTCAGCACCACTGCTGCTATGGGAATGACGTATTGCAGCACTATAGAGACCTGAGAGTCACATAGAATATAGATTAACTTGGCAGAGGTAGAGCTGCAACTTTTTTTTTGTGCACTTAAAAGGCCTGTTTGTGAAAGGGCACTTTACTTAATCGATTTGCTGTCTCTCTGAACCGAAGAAATAAAAGCGAACTATCTGTATCCTATTGAATTGCATTGTATTTTGTTTAATCGCATCGACATCGTAACAGGGGTGAATTTGTTTTGCATCGAAATCTGTATTATCATATGTATATTTAATGTATCGTATCGTTGGCAATGCATCGAGCTGCGCATCTCATCTGCCTCTATTATGGAGATGCGCATCTCTAGTTTGTACACGTCCATTCATTCGTGCATGCGAATGTATTTGCACATAAATTGAGTGATAAATCATCTAAGCTGTAGTCAATGAGTAAACTGCGCCTGACTGTAAACAGTCATTTCCGCTGTGGGTGCTACCCGAGCGATGTGCACATGGAGACACGCAGCAGACGCTTCCGATCGGTCGGGGTCACCGTGCCAGCGGCTCAGGGCCAGAAACATTCAAGGGCGCAGGCCTGCATGATGTGCGCAGTAGGGAAAGAGGCTTCAATAACACACACAGCCTCGGGCAGCAAACCGGAGACCACTACATCACTGTAGCACAGTACAGCAGCTGACCAGAGAACACATTTTTTACACATTAAGTACCTAGCAATTATGAATATCTACTGGTTTTACCCCCTACAGCATTACAAACAATTTGCTTACACAGCTAATTATGGGTTTTGTGTATTATTGACTTATGTTTTAATATATTTTTGTCTACGGATATGTATTAAACTATTCCCAATAGTCTATTCTCTTTATTTCATTGCATTTCTCTGTGTCTCTGTATACGAGTTTCTATCAATCAGATTTCAGCAGTCACATCATGTTTTGCTGTAATGCCAGAACAGTGAGCACTGCAGGAACACCACCACCCCCCACCACCCCCTGAAACTGTGACTTTAACCAATCGGACTGCGATTTGGTCCCTCGCAGGTGTTAGGGTTAAAGTTAATGCACAGAAAATTTGAGGTCATTATATGAGGTTAATATCAAAGCATCTGCTAGAGATGATGTATGCGGGCGGTGCAGCTGCGGCTACAATGAAATGAGACGTGTTAAATTGTGTTCATTGTGTTTCTTGCTTAAGTAATGACATTCATTCTGACTGTATGAGATTCCTGTCTGTGATGCAGCGCTCAGTTATACTGCATTTCTCTATAATACTGATGAATTAAGGGGTGGAATGATTCAGGTAGGACACCACTGAAGGCTAGGGATGAAATGTACGACCTGCCATGCATTTATCAAAAATATGGAGAAATATTCAAATAAAATGAAAAGACTGGGATTGGAAATATGGTTGATTTTGAAAAATAATCAAGGATCGGTTTCGAGGATTTGTTCAAAGACACCACACTTTGCACCAATAAAGAAATAATAATGTCATTTAGTAATTCTTTTGAGTAAATAATACAAATAATATACAATCTTACAGAGAAACCAGAAATGTAAAAAATTCTGGGGGAATAAAACTTTCTCTTAGTGGAAAAAATACTGACTGAGACTTGATAAATCACTATTGCCTTGATTCAGCGATTTTTGCATTTTGTCATTGTTTATTTTTTTGTGTTTTTAAATGACACTTTTTTTTACTGCCTTTATATTTTGTGCCATGACGGCGGTAGGATTCCCTGTGAATGAGCTGTTACTATAGAAACAATAACTATTTAAAGTACTGCATTGGTATACAGTATTCTGGCCTTGCAACCAGAACTACAGTCAGAGCTGCTGTTATAGAAATGAATCAATAGTCTCTGACCAGGCAAAAAACAAGTACCTACAATTAACCACTGCAACACTAGGAAGTAGGGGTGTAGCCATACACGTATTTTTCAGTACAGGACTTTCCGTTTGGTGCATGTGTCTACCAAATGCAATCCTTCTTACGCGCAAAACAGAGGGTTAAAATCTAAGTTCTCCAAGGGGTATAAATAAGGAAACTAAAGTTAGCGCAGTGTCACTGTGGCTACTCACTCCGCAACTAAAATACGAATTGTTTTGCATATGCATGAAAACGCTAAAGAATCAATTGCGCTAGAATAAGCTACCAACCAGGTAGTGGCTAGCAGCTAACGCTAGGGTATGGATTAAAGATTTTATTTATTTACATAGTTATACATAGGATACAACTTGCAGTGAAATGAAAAAAGTAACTGATTTTCTTTGAAGTGAATTAATAAAGTAAATGGGGTCTAAAAAAATTACGATTTAATTGTTTCTATTTTTATTGTTTCTATTTTTAATCCATTTAATTTGAGGCAATTTAAATGATTACTTAATTTAATCTATATAATAAGTGTATTGCATTAATTGAATTTATTCTATTTAGTCAAATATTATAAAACTTTTATATTATTTAACCAAGCAGGCATTTTATTATAAAAAAAAAAAAAAAGAGTTACAAGCCATTTTTAAGTGAACTGTGACTTAAAAACTGAGGTATGTACCGAACTGTGAGTCTTATGTACTGTTACTAATGAGGCATTAATGCTGGTCATCCACTTCGGTTCACTACTTATTGGCAGCAAATCCATGAGCAAATCTTGGTGAAATGGGTTTTTGCTTGGCAACCATTACAGCACTCCATTACCCCAGAATTTCTGTTTAATATACAGAAACACATGCTACTAGTTAATATATTGATCTAGTTATTTAGTAACCTTTATTTAACCAGGAGAAAACTTTTGAAGGCATTAATTAGGACACAACAACAAAGTAAGACAGAGAGAACAGTGAGTAAATATACATTAAATTGACTGAAAAGAAATAGAACAATATAATAATATAATATAGTTCGATATAAGTGCCACCAATTTAACCCATATTGTTCTATTTAGATAAAGAATTAAAATCAATACCTTTATTTATTTATTTATTCATTTATTTATTTAATTTATTTTTTTTAAACCAGCTCAGACTGGACACTGGGAAAATCAAGTTCCATAAGAACTAATGTTCATTGGGTGAAGACTGTAATGTAATTGTATTATGTTTTGGCAGAAAAGATGACGAACCTAGAAATAAATAGATAGCAAACCTATTAGAATTATTGAAAAAAAAAAAAACATTGTTGGCTTCCGACAAAGCAGGTTTGCTGTAGTTTGAATCTGAGTGTGGTGGTTCTTTGCTACAGCGTTAGTCTGGTTTTGATTACAATTTTGTTGTAACATAATAAAAATATATGATTATATGCGATTATAGTTATACAGCAATACTTCGCAGGGACGGTGTTTGAAGACAAGTTGAGAGAGTTTGATCATTTGTAGAGGAGGAATTTTTGGTATACTGTATGGGTAGAAGAATGCTGAGAATAAGGTTGAGGATGGGTAGGAGGTTTATGGATGTGGTGAGGGAAGACATGCAGGTGGTTGGTTTGAAAGATGCAGATGTAGAGAACAGGGTGGGATGGAGACAGATAATTTGCTGTGGAGAAGAGAAGAAGAGAAGAAACTCAGGAGCTCAGGAGTGAATTGAGCAATGGTGTTGTGAGGCAACAGTAGGGCACTAGGTTGCCAAACCCTTTTTTTATATAATGTTAAATATGTAAATGCAACCTGAGGTAAAATAAAATTCTGGACTCTGTAACGAGGGCAATGTCTGGAGGTTTCTGGGTAGCCCTGTTCCTCGAAATCTTAATGTTTTTTGATGATGATGATGATGATGATTTTAGTCTTCTACTTGATATTTTACATTGATAGTTCAGAGTCCGTATTATAGCCTGGTCAAATGAAATATCAGTCTGGCTGTTTTATATGTACACTTATCTTTATTCAATTCTATGGAACTCTAGTCTCCACCACTGTAAATTATTAATAGCTTCTTTCCAATCATTAAAAAAGCGCAACGAACGAGCCTGAATATTATGATTTCGTATGGGAGAGGCAGTTAAAACCTCATTAACGCACTATTCAGTAAAACTAACTGCATAAATTATTACGCATCATTTCGGCATTCCTTGTCTGCCAATAGCTTTGTGCACATTCTGGAACCGGAACTGATTTCGGACTCAAATCATTACCTCACTCGTTCCATCTCGGTCTACCGCCGTATTTTTTTTCTTTAATATTTTTTTTTTCTTTTATCACTACTACCCCTCCACACACACACACCCCACACACACACACACACACACCCCAATCAAAGGGTGTAGATCATGTGTCTGCCGCTTCATAATTGGCCATGTTTCAACCATAAATGAATGCTAATGGAGAGCGGGTAGCAATTACGGATTACGTCATTGCCATTTGCCTCCAGGTTTGGATGTCATCCCATAGAAAAAAAAACCCGTCACTCTGTGAATGCCCCCCTCCACACTAAACCCCAAAAAAAAAAAAACACACTACCTTTCACTCCATCTCTATCTCTCCCACCTCTCTTTTGTGTGTTTGGCTAGAGAGCGTGGCTGCATGTGACTCATAGTTGAGCAGCACTGTATTTTTAGCATCGCTTCTCATCCTCGACATGCTGCCTGCTTTAGAGAGGAGGAAAAAAAAAAAAACATCCATTAAGAGGGTTTTCACGTACGGTACATGTCCGTTACAAGCATGTACACCGTTTAATAACGGATAACTCAAAAGCGTCCTCCCATTTATACTGTATAAGAGAAAACAGCGGGGTAGAGGATAATTCCAGACAGATTTGTTTTGTTTTGTCTCGTTTTTCTCGATTTGTCTCAAAGCCTGAATACGGCGATAATCAAGAACTTTGTAACTTTGTTCTCACTGTGATCTTTTTCAGTGACAGAAAGCATTCTGTTGGTCCTTTTGCGTACTCTTTGCCTCCCCTCTATTGTTCTTTTAAACTCAGTTTCGGATTAAAACAGATTAGCTGAGGCGCTGATTGCTCTGTGTGTGTGTGTGTGTGTGTGTGTGTGTGTGTGTGTGTGTGTGTGTGTGTGTGTGCTTCTGCCTCCCTTCCCCCATCGCTCTTTGTCCTCCCCCAACAATGTATAAAAAGGCAGTAATGGGATATTTCTGAATAAATGGTCCAGATTTTAAACATGGATATCCAACGAAACCCTGCTTCAAATGCAATTTATAACGTTCTCTCATTCTGTCATGTACATCAACAGACTATTTTATATATAATGTCTGGAGAAATCCCTGATATGCACAAATGTTGGTGGACACCTCAGCATATGATTGGTATGTGCTTTTTTTGAACGTCCCATTTCACATTTAGTCTCTGTTTTCTCTTATAAAATCTTTCATTCTTCTTTTTGCTAAACTCAGCACAAATCTCCACAAGCACACTCCAAAATCTAGTGGAACATCTTCCCTAAGAGGCACTGATGAAAGCCTAAAGTGCAGCTCTATAGCAGATCTTTTATTGGTCTCCTAGTTCCAAGTGGATGTGATATCATCCAAAAGTTTTGTGACCTTCAACAGTTTGAGGAAGAATCACATATGACTGGAATGTGTTCCAATACATTTGTTCATATACTCTATCTATCTATCTATCTATCTATCTATCTATCTATCTATCTATCTATCTATCTATCTATCTATCTATCTATCTATCTGTCTGTCTGTCTGTCTGTCTGTCTGTCTGTCTGTCTGTCTGTCTGTCTGTCTGTCTGTAAATAGATAGATAGATAGATAGATAGATAGATAGATAAATAGATAGATAGATAGATAGATAGATAGATAGATAGATAGATAGATAGATAGATAGATAGATAGATAGGTAGATAGATAGGTAGATGGATTGTCTGTCTGACTGACTGACGGACTGACTGACAGATAGATAGATTACACGTATATCCTGTATAGTTTCTACATTACAGTACTGTAAATTGCTCTGTTTTGCTAAATTATGCATAATTTGTTAATTTAACATATATAAACACACAGAGAGGTAGAATTATATACTATACATGTATACCGTGTATCAGACCTTTAACATTAGATTACTCCCAAAACACACATTTAAGATGAATGCTAAATATTTTGTTTTCCTTATTCCTTCCTTTACAACCCCGTTTTCTTTGTTTAAAGTGAGATCGAAATTTCCCGAAGGCTTTTTATGTGTCAAGCAGACAGCGAGTCAACTTAAAGGTAATTACACAAAATGGTTGGTGTGGGAACAATAAAAACAGTGATGTAGTGATAATTGTGTATCAGTCCATCAGTAAAAACAAATCGCTTCTCATTTTCTATTAGCTGTGTGTGTGTGTGTGTGTGTGTGTGTGTGTGTGTGTGTGTGTGTGTGTGTGTGTGTGTGTGTGTTCATGCTTGACGCTCTGTTGAATGTGTTATCAAATGTGCTTTAGGAAAAAACACGGTTGTTAAATGATCTTAGACTCCGAGGTTCATTTGAAAGGAAGACAAACAGCCGGTTTTCTTTTAAAAGAGGAAACTATGGAAATTTTCCTCTGCTTCTTTGCAATTGATTTTGTTTTGCATACCTTTTTTTTTTTGGTTTTGTCTTTTTTCTGACAGTGTATTATGAATTCTAAGAATTATATCGCCGGATTCGGCACAACCTCGGCTAATGAGATCTGTCACTCATTGAACTATACACTACTCTAAGCCACACCAGGGCTTCAAAAGTGAGACTCTTTACATGCTTCAACTTGCCAGAAATGAAAAAAGTCCTCCTTATGTATATGACTAACAAAAAATACGTCAGACGAAAAGTGATCTAACGATAGATCAAAAATGACAAGATTACAAGTGAGCAATACATCACACAGCAGGAACGAATATCCAGAGCTTCTAAAATCTGCATAGTGGTTAGGCATTGGAAGGAAGCTCTCGTTCTTGATAAACTAGCGTTTGCTAGTTTGTCTAGAAGTAAATTTAGCTTCCGTTGTTGACAGACGCTATTGTCTATACAAAATTTTGTATTTATCCTCAAAGAGCAACAGTGGCAAGAACCTTGAGAGGAACCAGACCCAAAAAGGAAAACTCATCCTCATTTTGTTGACATCAAGAGTGTCTACATTCTTATTACAGTCCAATCAGAACAATAAATGACATCATAAATTAGATCATTATAGATTTAACATGAACTCCTTCATGCCTGTGCTGTTAAATGTTCACTGATGGAGAAACGGCATTTGTAGTATGTAGAATAAGTTTGAAAAGTAAGGCATCAGGATGTCCGAGAGCAAACACTCGCTTCAGATTGAGTGCTTTGTTTTGCTTTTTTTTGGTTTGCGGCTGCACATAAGCCTTCGCCTCATCCCTGTGAAAAATGGAGTCATTTCATGGCGAATGCTCAGTGACACCAAAAAATAAATAGAGAGATTGTCAGGACTCATTGATTTTTCATGACAGTGAAAAACATCAACAACAACGCCACTTAGCCATGGCTGTGAAGGCTGACATGGGGGACACAGTGGCTTTCTCACTTTCTCAGAAAGATGCTGCTATTGGTTCGATTCTGTATATGTATCTGGCACAGTTTGCCCACCTTCATGTAGAAGCAGCAGCAGAATTTATGGAAGAAATAAGAAATGCACTTTAATTGGAAGTTTGTTGGGTGCTAAATTGCTGACTTCTTGGTTTGAGGAAATGGGAATGACTTGTCAGTATTCACTCTGTATGAATCTGTATTTATGTACAAAAAAAAAATGCCCATGCAACATTTCTATCAGTAGCCTCAGGGCTTGGAGAAAAGCTTTTCTTGCTTTGTGTGTGGCTTTAAATGCATTATGATTATGACTTTGGGTCACGTAGACAAAATGTCTTGCTTTTCTTGGTTGCCTTTGCTGAATTCCCAAAGCACCCCTTATGGATATGAGCTACACATAATGCCTCCATATGGCAAGAACAGTTGCATAAACAGTTTGCTCATTTGTTACCCATAGTATATTATTGTCTACAATGCAAAAACCCCGGTTGCCGCTTTATCTTCTAAACAAACCACCCAAGATTTATTCAGGAGCTATACAGAGATATAGGTAAAAGTACAAAGGGTTAAGATGTGACTTCAGGGTGCGTCTATGACTATGCTTTGCTTTGGGTTCATATGTGTTGTTTACAGCAATGAGAACAATGGAAGCTTGTCTCATAGAGGTTTTCGCCTTTCTCTTGCGCATAACATCATTCAGAGATGTATAATAGCACTGCTGTTCCCCCTGCTATGGACGATCCTGAGTGTTACAGGGCGTGCATCATATCTGAGGGTACAGGACGTCTACTGAGTCTGGGTAATGGGCAAAACACACATTAATGTATTGCTCTGCTTAATTATGTATAAAGGCAAAGCAGATACTATATGGAAATGTTTGTGGACACATCCCATTCCACATTTAGTCCCTATTTGCCGTTAAAATTACCTCCACTTTTATGGGAAGATGTTTCATTAGATTTTTAAATGTGCTTGTGAAGATTTGTGCCCTCTTCAGCCACAAGCTGAAAAGAACTATATATGGCTGGTCAGGTGTCCCAATATTTTTGTCCATATAATGTATCTGATTCAATAACCACTGACCAGGTCATGTTATGTGTATCTAAGATCCACATTTCTTAACTCATGATCAAAAGTTTATTTTGGGCTAATCAGCACTAACCTGGATTAAATCCAAGTCTAGCATTTGTACATCACTGAGTACATATATATATATATATATATATATATATATATATATATATATATATATATATATATATATATATGTACTCAGTATGTTTAGTATACTTTTATTTCAAACGTGAACAATTTTTTTGGACTCGTATTTGATGTATAGTTTGATTTCTCCTCGCCAAACTGTTTTTGAGCACGTTCTCTTAGCACCAATGCTGCTACATGAATGACATATCGCAACACTACGGAGACCGAGGCGTGTCCTGAGAGTCACATAAAATACAGATTAACATGGCAGAGGTAGAGCTGTAACTTCCTGGGGAAACTCATGTCACTTCAGGTCACACTTGCAAGTCAGGTGAAGCTCATCAAAGTCCCAGCTATTATAAGAGTTGACAGTTGAACCTTTCTGTCTCGTCCAGACTCGCTCTCTTGTCCTCTGGGGTCAAAAACATCAGGTTACCATGGTCTTTACCTCTCCACACAATATTGGAAATACTCATGAGAAGCTATTAAATGTCAGATCATCAAATACATATTGATTATAAACTGTTTATAATGATTGCTTGGGTTCCCTCTTTTCTTGAAGGATATTTAAAAAAAATAAATGGAACTCTGAATACTGGTAAGACTTGAGCAGAAGAAGCACCAGCAGCACTCTTTTTCCCTAACAAATGATCCACTTTTACTCTCAGTGGCAGACAGGTAGAGGGTGCTGAAAGTTTGATAAAAGCACAAGATCATACAGGGCCTTTAGGTAGGGGATAGTGAAAGGGGATAATAGTGCCTCTTTCCATTCCCTGCTTGCGTGCACACTATCTGTTCCCACGCACAAGGTCATTGCGGCACCCATGGGCCCGGAGTATAGAGGAAATTGCTGACTGATGGAGAGGAAGTATTTAACACGTGGTCACCCCTCGGCAGGCTCAGCACACAATCGGGAACGGTGAAATTACTTTTCTGCTGATGCCTATCCGCCCTCTCTTGCCGATAAGTATTTCGGGATTTACTTAATTATTTCTCCCTGGTTTGCTTTCCATCTTTTCCTTGCCGAAGGCTTACTGCATTGAAATCATTTTCTTCTTCTGTAGCCCTGTTTTGGTTCTGGATACTAATCCATGCTCTGTAAAAAGTAGAACAAGAATTTATACAAAGTTATGATCTGTTATTCTTAATGTACTACTCGGCCCGATTGAGTTTCTCCACCTAAACCTAGCGTCTTAGAAAATGCGATTAGAGGTCACGTGACGTATACGTTTTGGGGATGCGCATCTCGTGACTGAAGACGATGAGTTTCGCATCTCGGTGCATAGCCAATGAAACGATACATTAAACATACGTGTGAAGGAGATACAGTTCACCCCGATACCGATGCAGTGTGATCCGATTTCGATTTGATGCAATGCGATTGCAATGGAAAAAATATGATTGTATACAGTTTAATGATGCGCATAGTTCAATTTGATGATTTGCTGTCTGTCTGAACTGAAGAAATCAATTCTGACTTCTAACGCATGGCCTTTGTAGTGCAAAAAAATGATTATATAAAACCAGATGTTTTTTTTACTGTTCTGTTTCCAGGAAGATGCAGCTCTAGCTCTGCCATGTTAATGTGACTTCAAGAAATATCAAAATATATATATATTTATATCCCATAAATCTGTCGCAAAAAACTCATGTCACTTCAGGTCACACTTGCAGGTCAGGTGAAGCTCATCAAAGTCCCAGCTATTATAAGAGTTGACAGTTGAACCTTACTGCCTCGTCCAGACTCGCTCTCTTGTCCTCTGGGGTCAAAAACATCAGGTTACCATGGTGACTTGGTGACATGACTTTTAACGCATGGCCTTTGTAGTGCAAGAAATAATTACATAAAACCAGATGTTCTTTTCCTGTTCTGTCTCCAGAAAGATGCAGCTCTACTCTGAATCTGTATTCTATGTGACTTTCAGGACACGCCTCGGTCTTCGTAGTGTTGATACTCACGTGGCAGCATTTATGCTAAAAGAAGGCGTTTGAGAAACAGTTTAGCGAAGAGAAATCAATCTTCATATCTTATAATGGTCACTTTTTAAATACAAAAAGTATAGCACATTTACTAATAATTATATATAAATAAATATTTTTTCTGATATGCAAATATGTTAAACAATGCATCGCGATACAAATGCCAACTTCTATGTTAACTTTTATATCGATGCGCCGATGCAAATCGCTGAATCGTAACATTTTCCACTAGATTTTGGAGTTTGTTCATGAAAATTTGTGCTCATTCTACCACAAGGGTGTTGGTAAAGTGAGATACTGATGTAGATACAATGCAAGATCTTCCACTGCAAACCTTCTACACCATATCTCCAATACAATTGTGTGCCTTCAATGTTCTATGCACATATGGCTGAAAAAGTCAGGTGTCCCAGTACTGTTGTCCATTACTACTAAAACCTATTTGAAAATGAACATAAGATCAAACCAGAATTTTTTTTTCTTATTATTCAAAAACATCTAAACACTGCTTGTTGCAAAACTGTTGCAGCTCCCACTGGAACCATTTCCTTCCCCTGGCTAAGTGATGTCTTCTTCTTCCATACTCTGTTTTATCAGTTCTCACTGTAGGATCAAAAAAACTCTGAAAATTCTGTCACTAAATATTTTTAATTATCCAGAGAGCTGTGAACGATGGCTCACTCGCCGAACTGAAACGGGTCGCAGTTTTTTGCTTAAGTTGTAATTTGGCTTCGTATCAACAGATTTGAGTGTGTGTGCAAAAAAAAGTCTTTGCCGTTCAGTCTTTATATACGGTGCATATAGACTACTGCATATACCTGCCTGCTGCTGCTGATTAAGAGGGTTTCTGTTTTATTCAATGTCATCTTTTACAAGTACGAATAAAACATGACAAGACTCGCTGTTAAAGGCAAATAATCTGCCGCAGGTCTGTGTGATGTGTTACCACCCCGAAATGGATTCTTCCTCCTACAGTGGCGTGCCCTGTACTATTTTATTTCTCTTTTATCACATTTGCGGGGAAAAAAAAAATAAACGACAGTTTATCATGGTATGGAGAAGCCAGAAGGCACAAGTGTTTTCCTCCGTCCTGGAAAAGAGCTACAAAGTGCAGACTCTTGTGTAGCGACTGGAGACTCTTTCCAACCTTTTTTTTTTTCATTTGAATTATATGGCATTTAGACACACCTTGATTTTTTTTATATTTAGTGTGTGTGTGTGTGTGTGTGTGTGTGTGTGTGTGTGCATGACTGGTCAAATGTTTCTGCCATTCCTCGCTTTAGATGGAGGGGTGTGGATTTTCAAACCGGGTCTGTTATCAATCTCTCCATAAGATGGTAATGAAATATTTCGTTAAAAAATGTAAAAATTTTAAATATTAATTTCTAAATCAATAAAATCAACAACCATCACGTTCAAAAATAGAAAAAATAAAAGTATAGTTGTATTGAATACCCTAACTGATAGTTCTAAATTATTTTATTAATGTATTTATTTATTTATTTGCATTAGTCACCTAATAGTTTTTTGGACGGTTGCTTTGCGTGTTTCAATTTTATGTTTAATAGATAAAATCTTAAACAAAGATTAAGGACGAACCCAAAAAGAATTACATAAATCCTGCTGTTCATTGCGCCCCACCCGTCATGTCTTCACTAGATGGGCGCTCTCCACACTTTTGTTTGTTTGTTTGTTGAGCGCACAATTTATGCTCATGCAGCCAAAGTCAGGTCCCGATGTAGGTGAGATGAGGAGGCCTGAGGTGCAGTCAGCGTTCCAATTAATTCCAAAGGTGTACAATTGGTTTGAAGTCGATTATATCATTTTATAACCGGCCACTCAAGATCTTCCACTCTAACCCATGTAAAGCATATCTTCATAGACCTGGCTTTGTGAACAAAGTTGCGCATTGTACCGTATAACATATTTTACAGGATGTATACTGGTCGGTGCTAATTTGTGTATTTGTGTCTGTCTGCGCTGTAATGTGTCTTGCACACGATGCACTTTGTGTGGCTTTTAGCATTTTAGCCCTTAGCTCTGTGTGTTATGTAGCTTTGTCGTTTTATGTAGCGCTGGAAGAAATGTTGTTTCATTCCACTGTGTACTGCATCAGCTATATATATGGTTTAAATGATAAAAGCTTCTTGACTCAACTTGACTTGAGGGGTATTGTCATGCTGGAACAGCTTTGGGTCTCCAGGTGTAGGGAAAATGTGATGCTACAGCATCTAAAAACATCCTATACCACTGGGTGCCTCGAACTTTGTGGTAGAAGTTTGAGGGAAAGAAACACATGGATGGAAAAGTCAGGTGTCCCAATACTTTTGTTCTATAGCGTTTGTTTTCTCATGGAACACCACCTTCAAGCCCAAGCTCATGTGATCAGTGATGTGCTAGCTGATGTGCTAGTTGTACAATTTATAGCTCAAATGGTTGTATTTCAGTGATTCCATCCATGTCTCAAAGTCTAAAATAAGTGGCTTTACATCTCAAAGCCCGTGATTTGTTTCACACTCCCAAAAACTTAGGAGGAAAACTATTTCAGTATTTCCCTCTACATCCTGCTGAAACACACACACACACACACACACACACACACACACACACACACACACACACACACAAAAAGTGTGCAATAATTCCTCTAAACAGAGTTTGGGCTGGTGGTATCTAGTGAACCAGTGTTGATTTAGATGTTGATAGAGGTTTAAAGCACTTTTGTACATCGGTCTGGATAAGGGCGTCTGCTAAATGCCTTATACGCCCTTATTGAGGAGAGACATGTATCATTTTTACACAATTGAGCAGTGCAGGGTTAAGGGCCTTGCTCAAGGGCCCACCTTTGTCATCCTAGGAGCACTGGGACTTAAACTCATGAGCTTCTGATCACAAGTTCAAAGTCTTAACCACTTAGCTACGGCTTCAAGTAACAACAAAAACCCCTGTAAAACCGAAGCTTTTTCTGGCCAAAGAAACAACTATTTATTTTTTCCCCTTCGCTAAGTGATATCTTCTTTCAGCTCTGTCTTATCGTCATTTCTCACCAGAGTGTCAAACCTGGAATCCTCTGGCAGTCACAGGATAATAATTCACCAGAGAGATGAGAACAATGGCACGCTGTCTGAAAAAAATGGATCAGGGTTTCTCAGAGGTTGGTAGTACTTACGGGGGGATTCAGCTAATGAGTAAGAATGGGGTGTGACTACGTTTGAGAAAAAAATGATTAGGAAAGAAAATTGAGAAGTTTTATTAATGGCCAATTCCTTGGCTAAAAGTTTGCAGATCACCATATTAGTATGCGTTTTTTTCCCAAACTGTTGCCAAAAATTTGGAAGCACACAATTGTATACCTTGAGTGCCAACAGGCACAAACCTGTTCCACCTAGACACAAAGTGGACAAAGAGGACACCTTGAAGCATGTTAAGGTTGTGAAAGGAGTAGAAAAACTGGACTGTCAGCACAGAGCCATGACTTTAACCTCACTGGATCATTGAGAGCACACCAGACCTCATACCTCAACACCTATGCTAAATGCTTTTGTAGCAGAAAGAGCAAATCCTCTTCTCAGAAGCAGTGTTGGGCAGTAACGCGTTACTTTTGACAGTAACTAATACTGTAACGCGTTACTTTTAAATAAAGTAACTCCGATACCGTTACCATATGGTGCGTTACCCGTTACTTTTTTAAATGAATGAACTTCGGCTGAAGTGTAGACTACAGTCTAACCTGTTTACAGCAGCGTCGCATTGTAGGATTGGTGGATGAACCACTGTATACACGAAGAAGACGCACTGTGGGCGTGTCTCCGTTTATTCAGGTCTGTGCGGCAGTAATGGCGAGTCGAGGCGAGAGCAAGACGAGTTTCTCAAAGTGGAAATATGCTCATTATTTCACTTTAGTTGAGTATAAAGACAAAAACTTTTAAGTTTTAAGTCAAATGCAAGCTGTGTCTTTCTGGTTTGAAGGTCGTATCTACTGCGATAAACAGCAACTCCAATCTGTTGAAGCTCCTCCAGGAACTCCATGCTAGAAGCTAGAAGATAACCCGGTGTTCTGTTGTACATTGTTGATAGTTTTCATACTTCAGCTGTAAAGGAAACTTTTCTTAAGAGTTTAACACAACAGCAGGAGCCACTTTAGTTTTTGATTGTGAATATATTATTCAGCTTGTTTTGTTATTTATTTCAGAAATCCCTGTGATATATTCAGTGTGTGCTGGTCTGACTTTAATAAAATAGTGTTTTAAAATTACTTTGTGTTTAATTCAGTTTTGTGTTTGTAGACCATAACACATAAAAGGGCATTAATGGGAACATTAAAGAACGTTCTTTAAAAAAGTAAATAAAAAGTTACTTTTAACAGTAACGCATTACTTTTTGGTGTAAGTAATCAACAAAGTAACTAAGTTTTTTTGAAATAAGTAATTAATTACGTTTTGAACTTTTTGAATAAAGTAACGAGTAACTGTAACTAGTTACTATTTTTTAGTAACTAACACAACACTGCTCAGAAGATTGGGGTTTATTATAACATCGACTGCAATGAGATGTTTAAACTGCACATGGTCGGGTGTTGAACATTTGGCCATTTTTTTGTGTAAATCCATTAAAAAAAAAATTTAAACTGGGTGTCATTTTGCTGCTTCCTCTTCTCTGTTCTTGGAAATGCGAATCAATGAACCTCTGTCCCATTGGCAATGATGGGAACTGATGAGTGACAGACAGGCGTCTGGGCTGCAAAAAAACATGGGGTGAGATGACCTTCAGCTTTGGTGCCCAAAATCAGTGTTTAACAAGCCATTTTTTGGGGGTAAACCCCCACCCTGCCTCTACTTCCACCTGGACCATGCTCAGTCTTGCACAGTTTTGACACATTCATGTGTAGGAAGCATGTGAGCAAGCCATCCAAATGCTTTCTGTGAATAATCTTTGAAAAAAAACGAAAGGTCATACTGGCTCAGTGCTCAGTCATCCTGTTCCACCACATCCTCTTCCTCATTTCTCTGCCCTTGCGTCTGCTCTTCCGGAATTTTTCCTTGGAAGGGAATCATTCTGGCTGATGGTCGAGGATTACAGGAGGCAAGCAGAGGATTTAGTCTATCGCTCTGCAGCATTATTGCAGTAACGGGCCGAGGAGGCTGAACTGTCTGTCTGAGATTGGTGGGGGTCTGGGGAGACATGCGTCTGCCCTCTGATGACAGTGGGGTGAGTTAGCATGAAGTGAACAGAGAAAAGGCTATGATCTAGTCGTCGTAACATGATATAACAAGTGAATCTGAACAAAAGGTCATCGTTTCCCTGAGGGGGCTTCATGCTGGGTAGAGGTGACTCCAGTTTAAACTGCTGCCGTGGATATCGGTATTGTGTGTCTACGGATATTCATAGTTGAGTTGTTAAGGTGTGGTGGGGATTTTATTACCGAAATGGTACACGTATCTGTTCACAGAGCTGGGAGTACTATTTAGCGATTCATATTTCCTTCATCAGTCCACGTTTTCTATCCCTGATATAAAGGTGCAATCTTTCAGTGTCAATTTTAAGCCTAAAGGGGGTAAGTTTACATTTATATTTATGGAATTTGGCTGATACCGTTATCCAGATTGACTTACATTTATCTTATTCATACAGTTCAGCAGCTAAAGGGGTTAAGGACCTTGCTCAGGGGCCTAGGAGGGGCAGCTTGGTGTGGCTGGGATTTGAACTCACGAGCTTCAGATATAAAGTCCAATGTCTTAACCACTAAGGCAATGCCCTTCGTTTGAAAACGCATATTTTTTGCGTTAAAAGGCCCTCCGTAAGATAGATGGTGGATGCAAAGCGTTTTTGAATGATATTCAAATGTATCTGGATTAGTGTAGACCTGGCCTAGGCTGCCACCTAATAGTGGGGTAGTGGCGGGTTTATGGTTAAAACATTGGACTTCTGAGCGAAAGGTTTGAGTTAAATTCCTGACATTGCCATTGATGTGTTTTTTAAGCAAATCCACCAACCCTGGTCTGCTCAATTGAGTCAATAAGATTGTAGAAAATTGCTGTGGATAAGAGCATCTGCTGAATGCTGTAAATGTAGTGTTAACTCTGGATACCCCTCAGTGCTAACATGCCATTAGCATTGTGTTGCGAGTCATATACTTAAGGAGAGTCGCCCAGCACCCAGCTTTCATCCTTCACTATCCACACTGAATAAAAGCGGGGCAAGAGGGTGTGCTTTTGTTTAAAAAAAAACCAAATCATTTCCACCCCAGACCCCACCCGGTATCACTAAAGTCTTAGAATCCTAATCTTTAAAATGCAATCATTTCAAAAAAAGGCCCTCAGATTTAGGGATCAATTTAAATCTCGAACGTCTTCCGTCGTCGCAGGTTCACGTGAGCACTCCAGCCATAAATAATTGATAAATGGAAAATGTGGCCCGGCGTTTTATTTCATCACAAAAGCCTACGTTTCTTTTTTCCTTTTGATAACGCCCACCCTGATCGCCAGGGGCTAGGTTTGATTTCTGGCCGGTGCTGCTGGTTTTATTATTGTTTTCATCTTTGTAGCCCACTGAGATTAAATGGAAATTCGGGATTGCTCCATATATTCACGTAATGAGAGGGAGACCACGGCTGACTCCCAAATTTATTTATTTATTTATTTATTAAATCACTTTTATATATATATATATATATATATATATATATATATATATATATATATATAGAGAGAGAGAGAGAGAGAGAGAGAGAGAGAAATATCTCTATCTATTTAAATCTCTCTCTCTCTCTCTCTCTCTCTCTCTTTCTCCTATATATATATATATATATATATATATATATATATATATACACACACACACCGCCACGTTTATCAGGATCTTTTTGGACTCCGGGGCTGAAACAAGGCGCTAAAAGGCATTAAATTACTGCAGTTCTTCAAGCATGATTAGTTCCATTTGCTGCAGAAAATCACTCCCTCTTACGAGTTCAAACAAACTTAATGGCTGCTGAGAGCATTACAAGGAATACAAGAATATTTGTCTCACATGCATGAGCTTATACAAACACGTAATTTCTCATGATGCAAATTTCTTTTTTTCCCTTTGCGCTCTGTTCCTTACCACTGTGTAAAACTCGCTCTCTTTAATGCACTCCGTATCTATGTGGCGCTGCCGTATTTGTTTCTCCCTGACACCCTGCTTTTCACAATGATGTAAGGCACGATTCAAAACGACACTGACCGAGTTAACATCTTACCGTGGAGAGATCTGTTGCCAGCATTGGCAAAATCACGTAAGAAAACATGACATTTAGAATTATCCCAGAACTTTATAGAGTTTAAAATGTGCTCTGGAGCAACACCTGGGCCACCCCAAGCCCACATTTTAGCTTTCTTTGTTGCTTTGTTTATGCTGCATGTAGCATGTGGAAAGGGAAGCGATGTGGATGGATTAAACCCCCCGTTCCCTACGGCCCCCTATTCTTTTCCACACCCCCATCCGATTTCTCCATATTTTAGTACCAATTTCTGTGGGTACAGAGGGACAAAGAGGGGGTTAATGCTATCTGGGTTGCAGGATCTCTTTATTCTGTCCCAATTTCCCTTTGACATAATCCAATCTGGAATGTTCTCAAATTTACTGAACCTAAGACTCACTGAAATATGTTGCCCTCCGAATGCAAGAGACTTGTGCACACTCAACATTACAACATTTAAACCAAAACAAAGAAACAATTCACTGGATCTTGCTAATACTATTTATGAAGACGTTCAATTCTAATATACACGTGCACTGTTCACATTGCGTGTTAGGATTATGGATAATCACTATTTCCCATCAGCCACTGCACCGTCCCCAATTGATGATGATCTGCTTTGCTTTACATTTACGTGATGATTTGTAAACATCATTATGATTCACTCTTACTATGTTTCCATTTACATTTATGACATTTGCCAGAGGCCCTTATCCAGAGCGACTTACATTCATCTCATTCATACAACTGAGCAGCTATGGGGTTATTGGCCTTGTTTAGGGGCCCAGGAGTGGAAGCTTGGTGTCCTGGGATTTAAACTCATGACCTTCGGATCCAAAATCCAAAGCTTTAACATGCTAACCATTCCCATCGGGTTCATGATTTTTAGCATTTGTACAAACCCTCACCGTTCACCACTGATTCTCATTTGTATAATTGTTTATTGTCGAGATTTGTGTTCAACATTAGGGTATTTTTGTTTCTTTAGGGTATTTTTGTTTCTTTGTCTTCAGGTTTGGTGTTAAATTGCCTTTCTGTTGACCTACACTATTGTACTTTGTTTAAAAAAAAATAGGTTCTGTACTTGCATTTCGCTTCATTATTCCTTAGGGGTTCTTCAAATTTAGCACTCAAATATTTAGATAGAAAGGGACAGCGGGGGTTTAATGCTTTCTTAATTGCAGGTTCTTTTTGATCAATCTCAATTTTCTTTTGACGTAATACAATCTGAAATGTTCTCTAATTTAATAGATGCACTAAAATATGTTGCCCCCCGAATGCTAGAGACGTATGCTAACCCTAACCCACTCCTGGGCCCTTGAGCAAGGCCCTTAACTCCACAGCTGCTCAGTTGTATGAATGAGATAAATGTGAGTTGCTCTGGATAAGGGCGTCTGCCATCTGACAAAGCTTTGCTAAGGTGCGTGGCTATATGAATGATTCCGGGAGGTGACCAGGCATCTTTACACTAAGCCATGCCACTTTTGTGAGATCTTTTTGTGAGAATTACCCATTCACCATTATAATACCCTCCTCTCTTTCACTAGATTTTGAAGTGTGGAGATTTGTGGAGATTCATTAATCCACAATGGTGTTAGTGAAGTAAGATACTGAAGTAGGGTGAGGTGAGGTGGCCTGGGGTGCAGTCACCGTTCACTTCATTCCTAAGGGTGAATGAGCTTCATAGGAAGCCATTTAAAATCTTCCACATACATACAAACCATGCAAATCATATCTTCATGGAGTTGCCTTTGTGCACATGGGGATTGTCATGCTAGAACAGGTTTGGGTCTCCTTGTTCAGGTGAAGGGGAAAATACATCCTATACATACATTATATTGCCAAAAGTTTGCGGACACCTGGTCATAAGTTTGGTATGTGCTTTTTGAGCATTGCATTCCACCTTTAGTCCCATTTTGCTCTTATAATTCCTTTCACTCTTCTGGGAAGATGTTTCACTAGATTTTGAAGTATGCTGGTGGACATTTGTGTTCATCAGCCACAAGTGTGTTAGTAAAGGCAGCTTCTGATGTAGGTGAGGAGGCCTGAGGTGCAGTCAGCGTTCACATT
Organism: Silurus meridionalis; assembly: GCF_014805685.1. NCBI lineage: Eukaryota > Metazoa > Chordata > Actinopteri > Siluriformes > Siluridae > Silurus > Silurus meridionalis. The sequence goes on from NC_060909.1 coordinate 3,363,272, forward strand.
CATCTTCAGTAGGGTTGGGATCAGAGCTCTATTGCAGACCAAACAAGATCTTCCTCTTCAAACCATGTAAAGCAGATCTTCATGGAGCTGGCTTTGTGCATTGCCATGGTAAAACAGGTTTGGGGTTCCAAGTTAAAGTGAACACAATGTTTTACAGCATCCAAAGGCATTCTATATAATTGTGTGCCTCCAGCTGTGTGGTAACAGTTTGGAGAAGAACCACACTTGACAGGAAAGGTCAGGTGTCCCAATACATTTGTTTATATATTATATAATTGTGTGCTTTTAACTTTGTGGTAACAGTCGGGATTAGATGCACATGAGGCTGGAAAAGTCTTTTGCCTTGTGTGTATGAAATGTGCAAAGCAACATGCGCATACTTATAATGTCAAGTTACAGTTTCAATGCTGCATTTGCACCAAACTCGATGAATTGTGCCTGTTGTTCTGGAGCATACGATTAGCATGATTTATGTGACGTTACATATGGCATGGGTTCAACCTCGGCACTGTAGGCTAATACCTACTCGTTCATGAATATGTACTGCTTGTCATTTCTCTACAAATCGAAGATGGTTTTGCTTAGTCTGTGCAAATAATGCATCCACAGAGCACCATGGAATCCTCTTAGACCAGGGGTCACCAACATGGCACCGGGTAGCCCGCAAGGACCACATGAGTAGCCCGCGGGCCTTTTCTAAAAATAGCTGTTTCCTACTTTGTTATATCATTGTTGATAATTATTATGAGAAATCATTAACATGATCGGTGTCTTTACACATATCATTAATTATTAATAATTAACATATAATAAAAAGTAAATTGACCAAATTTCTTCAAATTTCAGATCAAACTGAAAACTGTGTGTACCAAACTGGTAGCCCTTCACATTAATCGGTACCCAAGAAGTAGCTCTCAGTTTTAAAAAGGTTGGTGACCCCTGTCTTAAACCCTCACGCAAGCCTGAGCGGCTCTTTCATGCACTTCCAATGAAACGAGAGACCTGAGTAGTACTGTAATGATGCCGTGGAGTCTGTCCCGGTGTGTATGTGAGTGTGTGTGTGTGTGGGTCATGTGGCTTGAACAGAAGCTAAATAAAAGTAAGTAATCCACAGTCTCTGTGTGTAGTGCTGTATATTCGTAGGTGGTGCTTTTCAGTCTTTTATGAGCCTACTGGTGTTGAGCTCTGCTGTACCAGCATGCAGTGGGAGGCTGGTCGGATGTGGAGTCGGTGGGAGGGAGAGGTCGTCTGAGTGGGCCGGAGTAGACAGGAAGTCATGCAATCCAAGGCTTTCCCTCTGATTCCTGCCGGCAGCCTGAGAGCACATAGGCCAGTCAGGAATCGATTCTTGTCTCCGTGTAGGAGCAGCTTAGGTTTGTTTTATCGGCGCTGAACAATCGGCGCTGCTCAGTCTAAATCATGCTCCGAACCTGTTTGCTATTTATATCCGCGTCTGACGGGCAAAAAAAATAATTCTGGAAATGCGGTTCTTTTGGTGTCACTAGGTGCGGGATGATTAAGCAGAGTGTGTGAGTTTCTCACTCCTGCAGCCAGTGTAGTGTGGAACTAACAACGTCTCTACAGCAAGCCCACCATTCAAGCTGCGAATGGGTAAAACAAGCAGCATAATCAAAGGGAAGAGAAAGGGCTGTTACAAGACTTGGGATAAGTGGGGGGGGTGTTGAGCTGATTATAGCTACATGATGCTGACAGGTCGTCTGACTGAAGGTCTTTGGCTGCCTTAATTTTCTACCGCAGTGGGGGGGGCTTAAGACTGGAGCACAGGGATTCTCCGACTCGCATGGAGTCAGAGACTGAAGATTCAAGACAGAAAATAAATACGCATCACGTAACCCAAGGCATCATCCAGCTCTGACTGCGTTGTTCCAGTCCCTGAGCTGTGGCACATACTTGATCAGGATGTTGAAGCATTCAGAATGACATTAATCTTTTTTTCGTTGACTTTATTTTGAGAACCGTGCGAGATTTTCGGTTCCCTTAATGCCATCGATTTACGAGACAGCCTTCTTAACTGGAAGTGACCTGTTCCCAAGGTACCTGTCTTTTGAGTTGTTGTTTGAATGAAACTTCTGTTGCTCACACCCGCTATTTCAGGCAATATTTGCTCACACCTGTGTACAAGCTGCAACGAGCGGTGTGGAACTATTTTTTGCCACACTACATGACAAAATTAACTTCCCCTGTTAGACGTTACTCAAAGAAAGAAAAAAACAGCAGAAAATAGATGCTGTGTCGTCCCGTTCGGATGAACCCGATTCAATTCGCTTCAGTGCTTTCGGTATTAATGCAGCCCGATAGCTGCAAGAGTTCTTGGCAAATACGGTGAGAGAATTGGCGGAGAGACTCGGTTTTGCTTTTTCTTCCCCTCCCCACCTCCCATCCGTTCTGTTTCAACAAGAAGTTGCCTGATCGAGCGAGCTGACTACAACTAGCGTCATTTACGATTAAATTAAAATGAAGGGCTCAGGCATAGAAGGCCGGCGGTGGTTCATGTTTTCTGAAATGTGATATGTTCCACTCGAACGCCCTTCAGCTCCCGCCATCGTTTATCCTTCTCCGTGTATCTAGACTGGGTTATGTTGAGGGATGGAAGCATACAAGGTGCAAAGAAAGGAAAGGATATTTCACTGGATGTGTATTCAACTTTCAGGTCATGTTTGCTGCCTGCCATTCATTGTTAATCCTATGAGGAGAACCTTTTTTTTTTTCTTTTTTTTTCCAGTGTTTAAACAGTGTTTATTCTTTTGTTTGGTCTATTGATAACATCTAGTCTGTGCTCTTCTGTGGGTCGAGGCTCTATATCAAGAGGAAACCACAGTGTTTGGCTAAACCATTATGATAAAGGAAAACACAAGTCCACCCAGCACTTTACACTGGATAATAGAATACATTACGCAGTGTTTTTTTGACATATAAACATTTTGATAGTGAGGAGCCTCTCTGGTGCTCACACACCCATTTAGATAAGATTTTACTTGCATAATCCATCATCGTTTAGTTACATGATTAATCAAATGTTTATGTGGATGACTTATAGGCGTCACAGTGGCAAAGGGCCACATCAGCACAATGATTAAGACCCCATTTTGATCCACCAGAGCGGATTTGTCATAGATAAAATTGTGCATAATGGGAAAATAAATATCTTACAGTATTTCTGAAATATACCTGACAATAATAGTTGTTTCGTGCATTTCTACAATTGAGCAGTTGACCCGAGACTTGCTCGAGGGCCCAGCAGTGGCAGCTTGGTGGTGGAGGATTTGAACTCATAACCTTCCAATCTAAGAACTTTTTTGGAAATGTTTTTTGAGAATAGGTTTGGGTTCAGCACCACTCATTTGCATCTTAAATTAATTTTTTATTATTTTTGTCTTTGGTTTGTATCAATGCAGTTGGTTTAATGGTTATCACATATCAAATAAAATCTATGTTCAATTCAAATGTATGTATATATAAATATACATTCATCAGCTACATTAGAGCAGACCAAACTAAAAAATATCAGCTGGTGTTCTTCTAATCTCCAGATGTCCAAATCTATATGGTCAGTGTAGCTTCAGCTTCTTGTTGAACCTGATGAGGTCTTCAATCTTTTAGTCTTCCTGCATGAAAGTTCTGAAGAGATGCATCTGAGCTGCTTTTCTACTCACTAAGGTTGTAATGAGTGGAATCCATTAAGCTTGGGAAAAAAACTGATGTTTTTCCAATCTCCATTTGTCCAAATTTTCTTTTGTGAATCTGATAAGGTTTTCTATCTGTTATCATCTGTGTGCCTGAAGGTTCATGTTTTGTGCTCTTAGTTGCTTTTCTGCTCACCATGGTTGTGAGGACTGGTTATATTGTTTTACTGTAGAATCAAATCTATTTAGGTCTGGGTTGAATTCATTCTGTGACCTCCCTTATCAACAAGCTTTTCTGGAAAAACTAAATTTCTCTGTTATCCCTGTTAGAGTTTCAGGAAATCAGCCATTTCAGAAACCCCCAAAATGAATCCAGTTAATGAGATTACATTTCCTTGACTATTTGGATGTCTGATGTGACTGGGCTGATTAAATAATTGTACGAATGCATTGAAGTTGTCAGTGCATATTTGCTCCATCGGTGCAGCCAGGTAACTGGATCCACAGGCGAAGTGGAACTGTCCATGGTGCTGACATGCTTTAGCTCCCTATGCAAGGATTTCTTCTCTTTTACACTTCACTGCAACCCGGGTAATGAATATTTGAAGGGTTGTATTTGATTTAGCAGAATCTCCTTTGTTTTTCAGCATCTGCTGTGTTTATAATCGAAACGACTCATTTATTTAGGAAACAGGCTTATGAGCATGAGTATAGTTGATGTCGCGTCACCAGGGAGAGCGTAAATTAGATTTTTTTGTTCATCTCAGACACTTTATGCTTGCTTGCATGCACGTGTGTGTCTGTGTGAGAAAGAAAGAAAGTATGAAAGACAATGAAATAATAGTGTGTGTGTGTTTGTGTATTTGTGTGATTTACAGAGCATTTTGGCTTCTCTGATGCTGGCTCAGAGACTCGGCCTGAAGGCGTGATATTTTCGCATTTGATACTCAGACAGACGAGGAGAGATGCTTGCTAGGGTTGGAAATTGCGGTCAGAGGGCAGTTTGGGCACACACACACACACACACACACACACACACACACACACACACACACACACACACACATACACACACACACACACACACAGATGCATATGGAGGGCAAGAATTGGCCCGAGGCTGTCGTTTATCATGTGGCGTCATTATCCTCAGACGATGGTGGAGTTTATAGAGATTACAGCCCAAAAGTAGGTTAAGATGAAAACCACCTCTGCATCAACACAGAGTTAGAGTTCCTTTGATGCTAATGGGAGCATTTCATTCTAGATTTTTCTGTTTATTTATTTTCTGGGTTATATATGTGTAGTGGTTCCTTTGTAGATTTGTGTGTGTTCAGGGATTTTCTTTGAAGTACATAAGCTGTATGTATGTATAAAAATGTATATAATATATAAAATTATACACACGCGTATAGAGTTTAGGTACCTAGGGTTAACAGTGTAAAGTAATGGAGAGTGTGTTAGAGAAGTGAAGAAAAGAGTGCAGGCAGGGTGGAGTGGGTGGAGAAGAGTGATAGCAGGAGTGATTTGTGATAGAAGAGTATCTGTGAGAGTGAAAGGGAAAGTTTATAAGACTGTGGTGAGACCTGAGATGTTGTATGGTTTAGAGACAGTGGCATTGAGTAAAAGACAGGAGGTGGAGCTGGAGGTAGCAGAGCTGAAGATGTTGAGGTTTTCGGTGGGAGTGATGACGATAGACAGGATTAGAAATACGTTTATTAGAGGAACCACTGTTTTGGAGACAAGGTGAGGGAGGCGAGATTGAGATGGTTTGGAAATGTGCAGAGTAGGGACATTGGGTTTATCAGTAGGAGAATGCTGAGGATGGAGCCACCAGGAAGGAGAAACAGAGGAAGTCCAAGGAGGAGGTTTATGGATGTGGTTAGGGAAAACATGCTAGAGAAGTGAATAATATATATACAGTATATACACACACATCAGTTTCAAAGTAATGTCCTTTTACACAGGTAAACTGGAAGGAGCTCAGCAATCAGCTAAAATGGGGAGATCTTCCTCACAATACCAGTGCAGACAGATCTTACTGCCTGAGAACATTCTGGCAGCAATTCATCTATCAATAAACATCTGGAGAGCTTATGCATACACTGTGACCCCAGATTGGTTCAGATGGGTTATATATTGAAGGGAACTTATGAGGTGGCATCCTGGACCCATCAACTTTAGCTCGATCGTAAATCAATTTTGGTTAATGGAATCAAATTAGTGTATGTACAATATGATAAAATATGTTACATTTAATTGTACACATCAACCATTTAGTGTGACTTTTTGTGTCTATTCATATAGCAATGATTAATAATTGTTAAAACCTAGCTGAAGGTTTATCCGTTTGATCTCCATGTTTTTGGATTTTAAAGTCAGGCGAGTTTTTGTAGAATGTGTGTAGTCTTTGCATGTGTGTGCTGGGAAAAGGTGTGCGATTAAAACTGAGGTGAAGTGAAAGTGGTGGAGCGTTCTGATGGGGATTGTAGTGTGCGACGGCCATGTTTTTGGAAAGTGGAGTCTCGTGTTGATCTTTTCACTGACAAGACATTCGGGTACTAATTGACTCATTGAATGCTATTATTAGCTAGCATATATGTATTTCTTTCAAATCTCGAGAAGTAAATCCAACATGAGTGCTGTTGGGAAAGTAAGAGGGACTTTAGCCAAAGTTTTGATGAGGGTACATCAAGGGGGGAAATCTGCTCCTTTATTGTTGCCCACATCTTTGTGATTTTTTTTATTATTTATTTATTAATAAAAAAAAAAACTCTAAATGGATTTAACAGAGGAAAATAGCTACCAGACGAAGCTGAAATGTCAGGCATCCAGAGCATTGCAACCTCCCATTGCAGATTAGATATGAAAGAGGGAGTTCAGGATGGAAAGCAATGACTTGCTGACCTTTTTACTCATTTATCAGCCTTCATCCATCAGCACAGCCTCTCCTCTTAACATAACTCTCTCTCTCTCTCTCTCTTTCTCTCTCTCACACACACATACAAAATATACACATGCGTACACAAACACTCTCGCACAGGAGTAATAATGGAGAGATTTGTATCTTAATACCAGAGATGATCTTTACTCCATCCTCATTTCCTGTACTTGAGCCATTTCAAACTCTCTTTAAAATGGAAAAATGAGCTTGATGGTGAATCGAGGTTTTTATAGTTGTGAACACAGAGTTGCTCTTTGCATATGATTTTATATCACGCACTCAATAATTCTGGATCAGAAGAATTATTTTTAGGTGCCTTCAGGTGCCAAAGATTTTAATTGGTATGATTTAGAGCAGATTTTCAGTTATAATATGATGTATTTAGTTTTAATATTGTCACTCTCATAGGGAAAAAAACAAATAAGGTACTCTGAATGGTACATAGGCCACACCTACTTTACTGTGATTGACCTTTGCATAGGCCACACCTACTTCAACGCGGCTGACAAGCACACAGGCCATGACTACTTTTTTGGGACTAATTTGCATAGGCCACACCTAATTCATGAGATCTGATATTTGCATTGGCTACGCCTACTTTACTGAGACTAATGTGTGTACAGACAACACTTACTTCTATAGGACTGATATTTGCATAGGTCACAAATACTTCATTGGGACTGATATTTGGACAGGCCACGCCCACTTCATTGGAACTGACCGGTGCACAGGTCATGTTAACTTCACTGGGTTCGACAATTACACAGGCAACACCTACTGGGACAAATGTGCATAGGCCACGCCTACCTTTTTTGGAACTGACAAGTACTTCTTCATTGGGACTGGTATTTGTACATGCTAGACCTTCTTTATCAAAACTGGCAAGTACACTGGCCACACATATTTCAGTGGAACTGGCAGGTACAAAGACCCCGCCTACTTAAACTGACAGAATCTTTCTATTCAGCCTGCAAGATACAGGCCACGCCTACTTCACTGGTACTGATACTCAAAACAGTGTAGATATCTGGATACGTTAATTTTCTTGCCACCAGCATGAAGGTGCTCCATTTAAATTCAAATCTCCAAAATATTTATTCCACTTTTATTAAATGTCACTCTGACACATGTCCTCAATATAGAAACCATGCACACTCTTTCCTCTTGCCATGTTCTCGTGTAATGAATTAGTGACCCCGTCACGTTGCTTAATGAGGTGGAGAATGAGGGCGTAGAGGGCTGGGAGAAAGACAGGCGTGTAGCCCTTGCACAGGAGCGATCCGTTTGTGAAACCTAATTGATAGTTGAGGGATTACCCAAAGCCGCTTCGCCCCAAAGGCCCCAAACTCCATTTTGTGGAGTTTTTCCCTCACAATCTCTCTCTCTCTCTGTGTGGCTCCGATCCTGTTTAAGCCTTCCACTTCAAAGTCTAAAACGCTCAATGGCTCGAACGCAAAAGCCAACACGTTCTGTTTCCATAATGACAAAAATAGGACCTAGCATTCGGGTGGGCGTGAGACGTAGAAACGGAGGTGGAGTTTTACCCCAATTATGAATTTGAAAAATTCACGGGTTTCCAATGACATGAAGAAGCTCCTGGATGATGATTGGAGATATAAAGATTTCATTCCATCAAAACTTAACACATTCACTGACCCTGAGTTTGCAATCGTAATGAATTCATAACCATCACATCACATATAAATGTTTTCAGAGCTTTCTGTGGTTAAGAACCTCACAACCTAGCTTATGTAGCTAACTTCGAACTGGCTAGCTCATATCGTTAGCTAGATAGCTGACTAGAAAGATAATTAGCTAGCTAGATAGTTAGCATATTCAGGAAAGCGCCTTAGGAAATGAACATCACTATTTGAAGATGATGTTTGCATTTTGGGTGGACGTGTAGCTTATGTGTTTAATTGGCGCCTTTTTATGACATCATTAATTCTAAAAAATATTTGGATAATAGCATTCTATTGGAAAAGAAGAGAGAGAGAGAGAGAGAGAGAGAGAGAGAGAGAGAGAGAGAGAGAGAGAGAGAATACATGTGTATTAGACAGCTTTTTTCATCATTTGTATGTGTCTAGCTTTTCCCCTTTTGCTCTCTCCTTCTCTTCCCCTCTCTCCTCTCTTTTTTCTCTCTTCCCTACGTCATCTTTTTTTTACTCTTCTTCATTCTTCTCCTCCTTCTCCTGCATCATCTTTTTCACTTTCCTTTTATTTCTTCAACCCCCTTTTTTCTGATCCAGTCTGGTCCTGTTTTCCATCTTCCCTACTTTTCTTTTCGTCTCTCTCTCTCTTTCTCTCTCCTGATCCAATCACTTCCTCTTTCCCATTTTCCTTTGTCTTCCTCTCCCCTTCCCCGAATCAATTCTCTTTCTTTTCTATCTCTCGTGATTTTTCAACTCTTCATCTTTCCCTCTCTTCAATTGTTTTCTCCTATTCCTGACTTCCTGAGAGAGAGCGAGAGAGAGAGGGAGAAAGAGAGGGAGAAAGAGAGAGAGAGAGAGAGAGAGAGAGAGAGAGAGAGAGAGAGAGATTTAAGAAACATTAGTGTTTAGTTCTGTTTCGGTTTGATAAGCACTCCACACTTCCTTTTTTCCCATCTTCTTTTTTCTCCCTACTCTGGCCTCCTTCTCATTCTTTTTCTCTCCTGTTCTTCTACTCTTTCCTCCTTCTCATCTTTCTCCTCATTTTCCTCACTTTTTTCCTTTCCTTTCATTTTCATTACCTCCTAATCTTTCTTACTCACTTTAAAACTTTCATTACCTTTTTCTCATTTACTTGTTCTTTTCTGCTCTCTTCATCTGCATTACTTTCCTTCTTTTTTCTCTTTTCCTTCTTTTGCTCTTCTACTTTTTAATTCTTCTTTGCTCTCCTCCACCACCGTTCTTTTTCCTACCTTCCTTTCTTCCTCTGCCTTTTAATCTCTTTCTTTCTCTCCTTCACTCTTTCTTCCCTGTTCTCTCTCTGCCTTTTTTTCTTCCTTCTATTTCTTCCCTTTTCCCTCACTCTTCCTCCTCCTGTTCTCTTCCTTTAACTTCCTCGCTCTTAATTTTTCTCTATTTCTCTCCCCACTCTGCCTCTTCACTCTTTCATCTCTATTCCACTTCTACTTTTTGTCCTCTTCTCTCCTGTTCCTCTACCCTCCTCTCTCATCCCTTTTCCCTCTCTTCAACTTCCACTCACTCTTCATCCTCCACTTTCTTTTGTTCTTCTACCTTCCTCTCTTCCTCTCTCCTTCTCTTCCTCTTTTTAAGAAATGCATCTCAACGTTCATCACTCCTGCGATTTCCTATGTCCTTCCCCAGGAAATAAACGTGTTCATTCTGTACTCGTTACTCGAAGATGATAATTGCTTGTTATTTGTGGGTGTCAGTCTGTGTATCATTAATTCATCTCATTAATAACACTTCCTGCTGTAGCAGCCAGAAGAACCCGACCAGACCATCAGCGTATCAGCGAGACGCAAATCGGTGTAAAGAAACCCGACGATTTCTTTCTCAAACGTTCGCTTCACATATTGTGTGGGCTGCAAAATGGGCTCACTGTGATTTTTATATGCAAAATGATGAAACGATGTCATCGGGCGGAACATGGAGGAAATGCAGATAAACGGGAAAGTGGGAAGATCATTCCCAGTTGTTTATTTGCAATGAATTAACGATTTAAAGCAACTCTTATGGACCTTAAAAAAAACCCACTGCTGGTCCCTTGATGCTTTTTCTTTTCAGTCTTCAGGTGACAAGCAGAAGATAAAGGACTGGTTTTTATCAGGAGATTGATGTTCAGGGTTCATGTGTTTGCTCGGGCCACCAAGTCATCAAGTGAAGTGGCAGTGTTATGTAAGAAGCCCCGGGGGGAAAACACACACACACACACACACACACACACACACACACACACACACACACACACAAGCACAACATACACATCCAGAACTACACATGTATTCTTGTATTAGTATCGTTATAAGGACTTTTCACCGACATAACTCAAACGTGCACGTGAGTAGCATTATACCTGCACCATACATGGTCTTTATTTCTCTCTGTTTGTCCCATGACATTAGGATATTGATGCTATTTCTAAAATATAGATCTAGGATTTCTTGTTTCTTATGATTTTTTTTTTATCAGGATAACGATGTTATGTAAAACCCAGCTAATTTTTCTTTTTTTTGAGCTAACAAGCCTGTTATGCTAGCTAGCCTACCCATAATTCACCAGTGGCTTGAAAGTCTTGAAATTTTAACACATATGAAATCTTCACACGCATTGCAGAACAACCCCAAAAACACCCCGTCCTGCCACGCCCTGCTCTGCTCCATCCTGCCCCACCCCACACCGTGTTCAACTAGATTGTCTGTGATGTCTGAATATGTTTCGTATCATTGTTTATCTTTTGTGCAAACGAGTCCAGAGGGGAGATTTGTTCAGAGAAGACCGCCAAAGAAATTTCCTTTAACTTCCAGGTTAGGATTGGATGTTAGATCGGATGTTAGATTTGAAATATTGTGCACATTTGGGCATTGAGCATATTTTTTTAACTGTGAGATTTTGACCACTACACACGATGTAATTATTCAAATAGAGAAAATGAAAACAGACATTCCCTACTTTATTAACATTCACTTTACGGACTTTCGCGGATACGAACAAACGTCCTCATTGTGCGAAGTCGAAAATATTCAAAACAGAGGAGAGCCGCTGCGAGCTCGTCGTCGAACGTAACGAGTTTACATGTTTGGCACTGGATTCAGGCCGATTTATTTTATTTTTTATTTTTTAGGAGCATCATGACGTTTTAGCCAAGAGCTGGATGTATGTGTATATATATATATATATATATATATATATATATATATATATATATATATATATATATATATATATATAATAATCTCCAGGAGATAAGTGACATTTCAGCAATCATTGTAGTTTATGTTTTCAAGGGACAATACTATAGAAATGAAACTTGGATATATTTTTGGATTATATTGTTTATGGTTTGTGTAGCAGTACCTATTTACTGTCCTCTAAAAATAACTCAACATACAGCCGTTATTGTCTAAATAACTGCTAACAAAAGTGAGTAAACCCTCAGTAATAACAGCTGTATGTCGTGTAATCCTGCAAAAGCCACACGTCCTATTCATCATGTTCATGTTTTTGTCTGCTTAACAGGACCATACAAATTTGTGTATCTTGTATTGAAGCAGTTAAAATGTGGTGCTTTGAGTCCAATTTAAGTTTAAAAATAATAATAATGAACATCTGACAAATTTTAGTTAGCGTATCTGTGACAAATGTCAGATAGCTTAGTTAGCAGGTAACTAGCTGGTGGAGTTTGCTATGCTAGCTAGCTAAACTGTTAAAATAAAATAATATGTTTGTCACAATACATTGTTCAGTCTTAGTAATGAAATACCTGAATACATAGTTTTAATTTATTATAATGCTAAAATACTGAATCTGTGACAAACGTAGATAGTATGCTAGCAGTAATTAGCCAGCCAGATGTTTATCGTGATGACAGGAGAACAAGGAAGCTTTCTAATATGTAGAAAAGCTAAAATCTCGGAATATTTGTGTATCCTGTTTTTATTTTTTTTTATTAATTTTTATTATGATGATGATGTTATGTGGCTTCTCTGGGCCTGAAAATTAAATAAAACAAACAAAAAAAACTATTACATATGCTCATATATTTAGATTATTTTGGAAATTAATGTTCAGGCACTTTTTGGATCACAGATGGAGAGGATCAAAAACAAAGTGGAGTGATGGATAAAAAGACAGAATGAAAGAAAGAAAAGGGTCAATGAATTGAAACAATATAGAGCAGAGATGGAGAAATAATGGTGATGGATTTTCTCTCTCTCTCTCTCTCTCTCTCTCTCTCTCTCTCTCTCTCTCTCTCTCTGACAGTGTGTCCGCCCATGAAGTCCTCATCCATGCTCGTTCTGCTCGGCTGCATGCCCATCTGCCATCCTCTGTGTGTGTGTGTGTGTGTGTGTGCGTGTACTGTCAGGTGGCACCAGGTGTTACTTGGCCTTGCCTTACTGCATGGAAGACCACAGATGCCACACAACTCTCTCTCTCTCTCTCTCTCTCTCTCTCTCTCTCTCTCTCTCTCTCTCTCTCTCTCACACACACACACACACACACACACACACACACACACACACAGAGGCAATGTGAATGCTGCATATTCTGCATATCGTGACTGTAACGTTGAGGCTGAAGTAAAAAATGGTGGTGCGGATGCAAAGTAAAAGTGTTGTGAGTGACTTTGCACTTTTACACGTGATTACAGATTGGCTTCTGTTAATTAGAGACCTAAAACCACGCACACACACACACACAAAATGCGCACACAGTTAGAGGCTTTTAGTGCAGTCAATTCTTTGTAATTACAGGAGATGGGCTTTGTGATAAACACTCTGTTTGGAACCACCTTTAGAGAGAGGGGGAGAGATTCATTGACTGAAAAAAGACGGAAAAGTTCAATGACAGTGGGGGTAAAAAAGGGAGAAAGTGGGTCACATGACCATTTCTGTAGACATGTTACAGACCCAGTGTAGATGGATAGATAGATAAGTAGACATATATAGACACCCGAGCATAAGATTTTTGTGCTTCTTTTTGAACATCTAATTTCACATTTAGTCCCCATTGTCTGTTATAATAACCTCCACTCTTCTGAGAAGATGTTTTGTGGAGATGTTTTTGTTAAACATCAGAGTTTTTGCTTGTCATACTGGTCAATAAAAGATGATCAGAACCAGAGGGATTATGACAAAAACACAGTTCTCACTATATAACTTTCTTTTGGCTTCTACCAACAGCAGACCATCCACATGATTGATTTGGCACATGTTTTTACGCTGGATGCCCTTCCTAATGCAACCCTCCCCATTCATCCGGGCTTGAGACCGGCACTAAGGCTTGTGCAACCCTAATGGCTGGGGTTGGTTCCCTGACCGGGGATCGAACCCGGGCTGCAGCGGTGAGAGCGCCGCATCCTAACCACTAGACCACCAGGGGACCTATACAGTTCTCACTATATAATGTCTTTAAATGTAACTCGCGTAATACACCACAGAAATGTAGCTAATCAGAGTAATAGTGGACTCCTGCAGCCGTCTCAGCGTCTGTGTGTATAAAATTCTACACTTCTCTGGCACACTAATTACTTTTTCTTTTAATCAATCGCAAATGCAGCGAGAGCCGCGATACACGGGAGATGCAAATTAGAAGCGATATAAGGCTGAATTCGGAGTTAATCATGTGCAGTGAGGAGTTAATAATGAAATTACACACATGAGAGTGTATGCGGAGCTCACACTTATCTCGAGACGTAAACGCCACTCAGACAGCGTACAGATAATGCCCACGGTGTGAGACGTATCCCAAGTTATGAGACATCTCAACCCTGAACTTTTCCACTCCGCTGATGAGTGGCGTTAAACTCGGCGAATAAAAAAATGGACGTCTAGACGTCACAATTCCCTCGTCAAACTCACTCAAATCTTTACGCTCACCCATTTTTCCTGCTTTTAACACGTCAACTTTGAGGACAAAATGTTCACTTGCTGCGCAATAAATATTTCCACCCACTAACAGGTGCCATGATAAGAAATCATCAGTGTCGTTCACTTCACCGCTCATAATGTTATAATGTCAATGTTATAATGTTATGTCTAGTCGGTGTGTATATACACACACGCATGTGCATAAGGACATCTTCCATTCAAAGACGGATCTCTATCCTGTTTGCTGTTTGAGAGGACATTTGATATTCAGTTAGTCGCCATCCAGGTTTTACCATCGTGATGAGGTTTAAAAAGGCAGATAAGTCTGTTTTGTGTGTGTGTGTGTGTGTGTGTGTGTGTGTGTGTGTGTGTACTTGTGTGTGAATATACTCCACCTCCTTGAGTGGCACACTCTCATAATAAAGGATGTCTTTGTGAACATCAATAGGTGCGTGTGTGTGTGAAGGGGCGGTGTGTTCGTAGTCATTGGATGCTTTGCATACAAAGAATAGTGTGTGTGTGTGTGTGTGTGTGTGTGTGTGTGTGTGTGTGTGTGTGTGTGTGTGTGTGTGGGAATGACGTATGTACAAGATGATATTATACTGCAGCAGCTGCAAGGGTGTACTGAGTGGTGTGTGTGTGTGTGTGTGTGAGGGGGTGGAAGTAGCGAGAGAGAGAGAGAGAGAGAGAGGGTGAGTGGAAGAGAAAGAAGAAGAGAGAGAGAGAAAGGGAGAGAGTGATGTGTTGCTATAAATAGTTCTGGTTGCTTTGCAGCTTGCCTGGTTGAGGAAACTCCTCTCTATCTTCAGCTGAACGACACAATCAGCGTCACACACTGGCGAGAAATTTCTAAATTTCTTTTTCGGCGTGTGTGTGTGTGTGTGTGTGTGTGTGTAGCTTTGGGCTTATATGTTAGATATGTGAGGATGACTCAAGCAGGATAGAGGCAAGAAAAACTCACTCTTCTCAAAAACCGCCTTCCATCTATTTCTTTCTCTCATACCAGTTTCATCAAATCCCCCCATTTCTCACGCATCCCCCAATCTTGCTCTTTATTTCTCACAGTCTCCCTCACCATGTCTTATTTTGGATCATTATCGCTGTGTTGTACTCACTCTTTCCTTTTTTTCCTCTCTTTATCATTACTCTATCTTTCTCCTGCTCTCTCTCACTCTGACCATCTCTATCGCTTTCATCATTTCTCGTCAGGCCTCCTCCTCTCGGTCTCTCACTCTGTTGTTGCTGTCTTTGCTCTCTCCTTCTTCTTTTTTTTACCTCTAGCACTCCTCCATTGCTCATCATCTCTCCATCTTTTCCTCCCTCGTTCCTCATTACTTTTCATTCCTTGGCACATTGTTCTCTCTCTCTCTCTCTCTCTCTCTCTCTCTCTCTCTCTCTCTCTGTGTGTGTGTGTCAGAGCATCAGAGATTAGGCTTTTAAGAGGATGCACTTATAAAACATCATACACAGCCCTAGGCCAGTCGAACCACATCCTGCACGTGCATGCGTATACAGACGTGTGTGAGTGTGTGTGTGTGTGTGTGTGTGTGTGTGTGTGTGTGTGTGTGTGTGTGTGTGTGTGTGTGTGGCTGGAACGATCTCCTATTTCACAGCCTCACACTTGTCTAGACACATCATGTGGCTGTATAATGTGCGGTGTGTATTTGGTAATGGAAATGTAATGGAGCAGTGAGAGTGTATGACGAACAACACGATATGATCACCTGTGTCAGGACTATACATCTGTAATCATTACTGGTTCGAGTGTCTCGGTGTGTGTGTGTGTGTGTGTGTGTGTGTGTGTGTGTATAGGTGGTGGTGGTGGTTGGGGCTAGGGGAGCATGACTGAGTGAATCGGAGCTGTAACTGGATCCTCCTAATCAAAGCTGTTCTCGGCGTGTCTGACTGTGTCGTATTGATCTCAGCGCTCTTGTATGGACTTCGTCTCAGCCGATATGCTGCATCGCTCATTACAGGAATGATACACACACACACACACACACACACACACACACACACACACACACACACACACACCAATTTCGACTCTATTGTAGGGTGTTCCCACTGCTGCAATCTTAAATGTGTGTGTAAGGAGGACCTGAAAATTATACTTAAGTAAAAGTATAGATACTTTACTGCAAAACTTACTCCATTACTCCAACTTCGGTCACTGACTCCAACATGACTTGAGAAAGTCTTCAAGTACCTGATTTAAACAGTACTTGAGTTTTTTCAAGCCTACGTTCAATAGGAGTCAAATACTCTAGTCCTGAACACCAAGACACACGTTTAGTAAAAAGCCAAAAAACAGTGAGGTTTTATTTCCTAAAATACACAACAAATTGTACACCGCAACACTGCGTTAACTATCAACACAACAACCTTTTCAACACACCAGAATGCGACAATCAGTCCAAAATAAAAGATAAAGTAGTAAAGCAATCTTTCAAAAAATATATCTCCAGCCAACAAATAAAATTACAGGATCATGTCTCGAAGTAGAAGAAGCTTTCAGTATTCAACGAGCACATAAATCATTTTAGATCAAGTAAAACCAAATATTCAGAGCTGACTGTGATTCGATGGAGCTCTCAGTCTGAGAGAGAGTTTAGAAAAATAGAATAGAAATGTTTTTATTCGACTTCAACAAAAGCTGCTTCTTAAAGTGTTTGGAATTTATTCGAGCTCTGTTTTGGACTAAAAATGAGTCCAGCGAAAAAAGTAAAAAATTCCCTTGCTGGAAGTAGATGTGTGTAGGGGAGTGTTTTCAGAGGTGCCAAATGTAATTGTTAACAGGGATCGTCATTTAAAAAACAGTGGCGTAAGAATGACACATTGAATCATAAATGTAGAAGAGTAATAGTTGCTTCTATGTTTAAAACTCAGTAAAACTAGAAAGTAGGCAAAAAATGACCTAATATTGGTATATGTACTAAAATACTCTACGCCACTACTGTGTGTGTGTGTGTGTGTGTGTGTGGGTAAAAATAAGTTCTGGTAGAGGAAAAAAATCAATGTTATATATTTCAGGTATAAAAATGGATGCTAGCGTGGCGGTACTACACGCAGGACTAAGCGACTAGTGTGTCTTATTACTGATAGGCGACGCACGTGTCACCGATCATCACAGAGACCCTTAATCAAGATGGAGGACAACAGTGTTAGTGCGTGCATGAAACAGTGTGTGGTGGTGAAGTTTCTTGTAAACACAGGCAGATATCTACAGGACATTTCAGTACGATGATGAGACACTAAGCCTAAGTCTGTCAGTGATCTTTCTATGTTGAATCTTTCCAGGTGTTAGTTAATAAACGCGGGGATAAGTGTAGAAATGTAGTGGAGTATGTAAAAAACTAAATTAATAAAATAAAAAAATGCAGTTTCCACTCCTTGAAATTTGATCTTTTGTTTATAAACTCGAAAGCCGTCCGCCGTCGCTCTTTTCTTCTCGCACTTTTATTTGCCTACAATAACTCATAATTTAGAACAGAGCGAGATACATGCGCTACCAGCTTTTTTTCATGACATAAACACACACACAAACACACACACACACACACACACATGAACACACTGCGCATTCTTCTCCCCTGAAGGTATGTCATGCTGTGGACTTCTCACGTCTCCTATGATGTGCTCCACTGGCCTGTAGAGGCTCTTATACCTGATAGCATCATGGCTGGCCTGTGGGAGCAAAATAACAAAAAAGAAAGCTACAACACACACACACACACACACACACACACACACACACACCGCATGTAGATTGAGGGAGAAATAGCGCTCGTGAGATAGACGGATTAGCCACAGATGTGGCAGAGATCACTCCCGGAGGGTGTCGGTCCTGCTGTTTAGCTTCTCGCCGCCTTTAACACACCTCATTTAACTCATCTGGTAATGAGGAAAGCTTCATGAGAGGAAACAGGTGTGTTAGGACTTCGCCGGCTGGAAGTCACACAGGAACACGCGGTTATTGTGTGGATGTTGGTAAATCAGGGCTTGTGTTCCAGCGTGCAGACATTTAGAGGATTTCTATAGAGCAAACCCAGTCTTTTATGGTTTTTGAGATGCATGCATGTTCGCTTTTTTTTTCTTCTTCAATGCAACAAACTGTCAAAGCCAAAAACACACGAATCAGACAGTGAAGGACTGGAAAAAAGTTCTATGGACAGAAGATCCAAATGTGACCAAAGTTCTCTAACAGAAGAACTTGTCTAAGATGGAGAACAGGAGAGAAGATGATAGCAGACTGCGTCACCTCCACAGTAAAGCTGTTATTCATGCTAAGGGAGGACTTTTCAATGAAAAACGTGGAATATTATATATTCGTTTGGTCAAAGTCAATCTTAATTGCGTTATACGACAGAGTTTGTTGCATAAAAACAAAAGGAACGTGCACGTGTCTCTCAAAAACCATAAAAGACTAAAAGTGTTTCCAAACCTTTGAGGTACTGATGAGTTTATTAAAGTTACATACAAGATAAAGAATAATAAACACGCACAAATCGACGTGCGAAACAAACAATATACAAACCCTGGAACGTAGAAAATGAAGCAAAGATGCATCTCGAAACAACACCCACGCAGGAGAAACGTGATCCGTATTAGTGTAGACATATAGTTTTAACACAGTGACAAGGAACGGTATGACTGATCAGTGACATGTGACTAGGTCATGTGACTCACAGGGGCATTAGTTTGGGGCTCTAGACATAATGGGTTCTAGCATTTGCCCTTACCAGATAGTAACTCTTTGCCACTTATCAAAGACTTTTATACACGATAGGACCGAACGTGTACGGACACATGATTTTGACACGTGTGTGTGTGACCTTTATGCTTTTGCAGAAGGCGTTTCCACTGGATTTTGGGGCTGTGCAGAATTGTGTGTTTATTCAGGAAAAAGAGCTTGAGTGAGATAACATACTGTTTAAGGAAGTCTGGGGTGCAGTTGGTGTTCCAGTTCATTCCAAACATGTTCCACAGCACCCCAGACCAGTTTAATAGGATTTAAGTGCAGTGACTGGGCAATGCCATGATAGATAACACCCAAGCCAAATGTTTGCTCTCTATATTGTTTACAGAGCTCAGACGTTCGCTTTGGCTCATTGTCTTCTTGTATGGTGACGTCGGTTCCAATAATCCGCAGTCCAGACGGAATTGCATGGTATGGAATGGTTGCCATGTTGGTTCAAAATTGCTTTCACTATAAATAAAGGTGTTTCCACTGGATTTCTGGGAATTGTGTGTTTTATTCAGTTCGAAGAGCAGCAGTGAGATCAGGTACTGAACATGTACTCCAAAGTTCAGTAGGGTTTGAGGAGGTCAGGAGCACTTTTACTCCAACACTCTTCCATGTAACACACCAAGGAGCTCGCTTTGTCGACAGGAACGTTGTCGTGCTGGATCGGTGTTTGAACATCTTTGTGAAGGAAATTTCAATTCCACAGCATGCAGAGGATTTTTATAGAGTGATGTGCATTCAACCTGTAGCACCAGTTTGGAAAAGAACCGCATGGTATGCTGGACAGGGGTTCAAATATTTTTGGGAATCTGGTGTATAGACAGTTGTTGTTTAGGCATTACGGAAATCGAATATATTGTGTGTGGGAGGTTAAAATGAATAAATAGCTAATGTTTTTGTAGTTTTGCTTCAATGTAAAATCTTTGCCTGCCCTTATTTCAGAATAAAACATCCCCCAAAACGACTTATTAAATACATCCAAGTATTGCGATGACAAAGAGGCATACGCGTCATGCCTTATATAAAAGCTACGCTAACAAGCCATCTATCCATCGCTATTCAAACCCTGTAGTGAGCTGGAAAGAGTGTAGGCGCTCTGCTCTTGTCAGTATTGAGGCAGCGTTTGCGGTGTGTGTGTGTGCGTAAATGAATGAATTATTAAGCTGCTGATGTGAAAGAGCTTTCCTTTCCTCTTCTCTCCCCGGTGCATCAGCAGCCAATCAGAGAAAGAGAGCTCTGCAGCCTATTTGGGTCACGCCGACGTATCACCGGTTTGGCGGAGATATTGTGCTGCGTATTTGGGTTGTGTGATGGAGTTCAGGCATAAAAGGAGAGACAACCTGGAAAAAAAGGCTAATTCAAATCTCTGAGCTTATTTGTGGATCTTTCAGTAGCTTTCGTTTTTTTTTTAATGTAGGTCTGTACGATTCATAGAGGACTTTCCAGTACAATGCAGTTTTAATGGGATCCAATGTGCTGAAAATGGAGATCTCACGTTCAAACGTCAGTGGGTGAATGGAGATGACTGGTATTTCCGATCATACAGTATCACAAGTTCTCTGTTGAAGCGATATTGGTTCCTACAGCATGTTTGCCTTGGTTGCTAGGTAGATTTCTAATCTTGATGCTAATTTAAGTAATACATTGCCTGTCAGCGGTTTGGAAACACCCAGTATTTTATGGTCTGCATGAATTACAGATTTACACACTTAGCATCCAGACAGTTCATTTTTCCAAATGAAAAACTTTGCTGTGCCTTTTGTAAAACTCGACAATGTTCTTCTTCATTAGTTGGAGATTTCTTTACCATCCAGTTCATCCCAGAGCAGTTTAATAGGATTTAGGTGCTGTGACTAGGCAGGTCATTCCATGATGGATATCACTCCAGATGGCTGTTTGCTCTCTAAATAACACTCAAAGAGCTCGGACATGCGCTTCAGATCATTGTTTTGTTGTATGGTGAATTCTGTTCCAATGAGCCGCAGTCCAGACGGAATTGCATGGTGCGAGTTAAAGTATGGAACGGTGGCCATGTTGGTTCAGTTTTTCTTTAACCTGGAATAAGTCTCCAGCCTTCCCTGCTCCAAAATATCCCCAAACCTCCATGTTTGACTCTGGGGGTGAGGCAGTCAGATAACATCATCTCTCCTGTTCTCAGTCTAACGCAATTTCTTCTGTCAGAGACAAAAATAGTCACATTTGGACTCCACAGAATTTTCTTCCACTCATTCTCTATCCGGGTCTTTTGAGGTTTTTTTTTTGTTTTGTTTTTGCACAGAAACAAAAGAAACATAAATGTGTCTGAAAAACCATAAAAGACTAGATTTTTCCACAATTTTGATATGCTTAATAATTCCTCTAAAAACGCTTTGGCTCATTGCCTTCTTGCATATTGAAGTCGTTCCAATGAGCCACAATCCAGATTTAATTGCATAGTATTAAAAATGGCAGCCATGTTGGTTCAGAATTTTTTTTATAGTGTAACCTACATGTATATAAAGAGTTAGCTTGTTCTCCAAGTGTGAACAGAAACATGTGAAGCTACACATGATATAGCAACATATTTCATCCAAAACCCACTGCTATTGCAAGAGGTGACAGTTTGGTGAAAATGAATACCTTTAAATAACTTTAAGGCAGATTTGCATAAAAATAAAGTTACTTGCACGTGTCCCTCGATTGGGTCTTTCCAAACTTTTCACAGGCTCTGTATCTATTAATTCAACTGCTAATAAAGAGACATAGCTGGGTAATCGATTCATACGCCCCAGTGTTATTAAAAAGGTTGCTAAATGCTAGGCTATGTTTTCACGCTTTATAAAAGTTTAATTAGGATCGTTTCCTTGTTCACTAGTCATAAGGAAACTTTGCCGAGTGATTAATTGACTCCGAACTTTACATTTTCCTGCTTTTCTGGTTTCTCCCCAAAGGATTAATAATTCTAGGTATCGTTAATAAGGGTGAGTTATGTGCAGGGCTTAGCGTGATGTTAGCTTTATGGAATTCCTTCACTCATGCAGAAACTAGGAAGTGTAATATGAGTTGCTTTGGTGCATGAAGTGACACGTTTTTTTGAACAGGATTATTATCATTATCATTATCATTATCGCTGAAGGAGGCGGAAGTTTCTGGGTCTGTTGGTTGCAGTACAATTTTATCATGTCGTATTATAGTATATTTTAAATATTTGTTTGATCATTGATTGTCCTGTAAGATCCTCTTTGTGTTATTATATATATATATATATATATATATATATATATATATATATATATATATATATATATATATATATATATATACACACACACACACACACACAGAGTTGGATAATGATTTGATACCCTGCTGATTTTGAAATTTACGTCTTGCAAAGAAATGAACAGTCTAGACTTCTTATGGTAGGTTTATTTTAACAGAAAGCGACAGAATAAAAATAATTCAGAGAAAAAAAAATTATATATAAATGATTTTGTATTTAATCGAGTGAAATAAGTATTTGATCCCCTACCAACCAGCAATAATTCTGACTCCCACTCACCCAAATTAGTCCTGTTCCCTTAAAAAGTTCTCCTAATATCAACTCATTATGTGTTTAAAAGACACCAGTCACATGAACCTCTTTCATTCAAACCTCTCCACCACCATGGGCGAGACCAAAGAGCTGCCAAAGGACATCAAGGACAAGACTAGAATGGGCTACAAGACCATCAGCAAGAAGCTTGGAGAGAAAGGGATCACTGTTGGTGCGAATTTGAAAATGAAATAAAGGTCATTCGCTCACACTCTGGAGCTCAATGAAAAATCTCACTCCACGGAGTACAGGATGACTTTACCACATGAACGTTGGCATGCACTATAGAATCTTTGATGAGAACCTCCTAGGTTCAGCCAGAACACTGAAGATGGGTCATGGATGGGTTTTCCAGCATGACAATGACCCAGAACATATGGCCAAGGCAACAATCTGCTGGTCTTGTAGCCCATTCCATCCTTGTGCAGGTGGTAGGGGATCAAATACTTATTTTGCTCAATAAATATAATTAATTTAGAACCTCCTTCAATGGTTATTTTTTTATGAATTTATTTTTTTATATTCTTTCTTTCTCTGTTAAAATAATATTTGTTCATTACTGTTTATTACTTTGTAAGTGGGTAAACTCACAAAATCAGCAGGGAAACAAATCATTATTTTTTTTCCCTACTGTGTATATGTACTGTATGTGTGTGTGTGTGTGTGTGTGTGTGTGTGTGTGTGTATATATATAGCATGTATATGTAATATACACCCTCAAGATGAAATTCACATTCGTCTCACTGCTTGTGTGTGTACTACCCCTTGACCTCACTTGAGAATGTTTTTTGCTGTGTATGCCTGCAGAATGTGGGTCTTTTGTGAGAATGTGCATAAAAACATGAATATATCTGTCAGCTTGATCCTGGTCTCCCCATTTTTTTGGAAATAGGAGCACAGTGCTGTTCTCTCTTCCGTTTCATGTTTTCTGAATCAGAATGTAAATTACGAAAGGAATCAATAGAAGTAAAATATGGAACCCACAGGATTGAGTTGCTCTAGACAGCAATATAAACATTGTAACCCCCTTAATTATTAATTGTAAATAAGCATTTTGCTGCATCACAAGCCAGTCATCTTGAACTACTTTGTTTGTTGTTCTGTCTGTCTTCTGTTAGAGATTGTATGTTCCTTATTTAATATTAAGCACCAGATTTTAACTGCTATAATACAAGATACACACATTTGTATGGTCCTGTCAAGCAGACAGAGACATGAACATGATGCATAGGACGTGTGGATTTGCACGGTTAGGTGACATCCAGCATCACTGAGGGTGTACTTACTTTTGTTGCCAGTTATTTAGACAATAACGGCTGTTTGTTGTTATTTTTAGAAGACAGTAAATCTGTACTGCTACACAAACTGCACATTGACTACTAAAATATATCCAAGTTTCATTTCTATATAGTATTGTCCCTTGAGAACATATACTAGAATGGTTGCTGAAATGTGAGGGGTGCACTCACTTTTGTGAGACTCTGTGTGTGTGTGTGTTTTTTTTACATTATCCATATATAAAGTATATTCATATACTCAATATATTTCATAACTGAGAATGATGCAATTCACATTTCAATGCATAGCCCACAAGATACATATAAAGCACGATACGATTCACCCCTATTATGATGCACTATGATCCGATTTATTTTTTCTTCGGTTCAGACCAGACCTCAAACAAAAATTGCACGAGGTTCAGTGAATGAACCCTCCTCACCAGCTGAGGTCCTGACAATGATTTACCTAAAAAGATGAATTGATTTTTTGCCAGAATAAAGAAATGTGTGTAGACATTTCTATTGGACACATTATAAATAAATAAATAAATAAATAAATAAATAAATAAATAAATAAATAAAAGAAAAAATAAAAGATAATAAAAGATTAAGTGCTTTTGTTTTTGCTGAATTGAGATTACAGATAATAAGTAATAAATGCATTCCTCACTGGAATGTATCTGATGTTGAACATTGTTCTCTTCTATGCTTCTAGTTGCTTTGGTAAATTATCAACAATTTATTTGCTGAATAAAAGTGCCAGTGTTGGAAAAATAAAAAAGTGCAAGAAACCCTTTGTACTGTACTTTGTACAGTTCCTTAAAGTCCATAAAAATTTTAATTACCTGAAATAAAAATTTAATAAAATCATCAGTTAGACTGAACTGAGTTGAACTTAAAGATAGAAGCATAAAACTTCATAGTTAAAAAAAAATATATATTAATTTGCCTTACATTCATATTAATTTGCATATGTTGTCTGATTGAGAACTTCAGTGGGAGAAGTTGGCTATCGTTTTGAATCTTGGGAGAAATGGGGTCAGTGCAATCCTTCAACTGGAATGTAAATGTTCATTGGTATTCTTGACCTGTATTTACTTTTGATAATGTTAAGTGTTAAGAATGCTGAGCTATATGTTAAACCAAACATGCTCAAAGTGTGCAGTGCCACTTTTCTCCAGAAAAACCAGCCTCTGGCACAGTCTGTATCCACAAGGTGGCAGGGTCACAACCTCCATACTGCTCTTTTAAAGCCACATTTGCTTGAAGATCAACAGGCTTTATTTGTAGCAGTCCCACATCTGCCCACTTGTATAACTCTTTTGCCTCCTGTGGAAATGTAATTACATTTTTTTTAATAAGAAATGGAAAGGTGAAGCTGATCTCCAATGCTGAAGTTCTCAAAACGACCTCTAAAATATACAATCAGTTTCTGTATGAACTTGACACATGAGAAGAAGCATCTCTCTCACTGATTTGTTTCAGTGCAGGAAAACTTGAACCAAGCAGTTTTCTTCTACAACAGTCTGAAATGTGTACAATGTAAAGCATCTTCACCTGATGTTTCTGCTTCTTTGCTACGCTCTGTCTGCATCTCTATCTGTCGTTTCTTTCTCTTTTTCTCAGCTGTGTTTAGAAGCCACTGTATTCTCTTGAACTTTGTCACTGTAACTCGAAGAGTGAGCTTTTATCAGACAGCCACGACAGATCATTTTATTAAATAAAAGATTATCACGCAACCCATGATGAAAAATGTTGCTGTTCTATAGAAATATCACCTTGAAACAAGCCATTTAATAAGCCATACAGTTTAGCAGCGTAGCCATACTGCTTTAAATTGTCACACATTGATAAGGTGTTCTCATAACGAAGCCAAGGAAAAAAACTGCACTGTGTGTGTACTAGAGAAAATATTATTAATACCAAGTGTGTGTTCTTTGCTTTCAGCAGTATGCTTCACTTTTGCTCTCAAGTATTGCACTCGTTTTGCTTAACCAGTCATTTGATGGGGCTGAGGGTAATTTGCTTGGACTCTACATAAGTGGAACTGAACATGCAGTGCTTTCCTTTGGTTTTTGTGCCTAGCTCAAGGGTACTATGGCGTCCCCGGCTCTGTCACCAGCCCATTTCCCTAGACACTTAGCTTCGATGTTACTCTGCCGACTTTACATGCCTTTGCTGCGGGCTAAATGGTATTTGCAGTCACTCCCTGTGTCATTCCGAGATGAGTGCAAGAGAGGGTGGAAAGAGAGGAGGAGGAGAAGAGAGAGATGGGGATGAGAGAACATGTGTGACTGGGACTTTGCCATGCAGGGCAGTGCATGTTGGTTTTTACTGTCAGTCTGTTGCAACAAACAATTACACGAAACAGAACGAGATGATGATTACTTGCGTGAGATCCAATCAAAACACCCAATCAAACACTTATGAGAATGAAAACCCAACCAGACCGCCTGTTATCCTGTTATGTTGTCCCTTGTCCTTTAAACTGTTTGGAACGAGTGGCGATTTTATATAAATTCAACACATCGGATTGCGTTCGGTTAAAAAATGAATAAAATGGAAGCAACGATTATTTTCTCACATAAAATCATTCAAGAATCACTCAGTTTTACTCAAGATCATCTTTCTTACCTTGTATGAGGGGCGTTCAAATGAAATCGGGATTTTATTTTTTTAGTTTATAAAACAAATGAACAAATTACAAGGAGTGGAAACTGCATTTATTTTTTTCACATACTCCCCCCGCTACATTTGTACACTTATATCTGGACTGCCCAGCCACATGTGCGCCTCCTATCAGTAATCAGACACGCTAGCCGCTTACTACTGTGTGTAGTACCACCACGCTAGCACCCATTTTTATACCTGCAACATTATAAGTCCTGGTTTGACTTGAACCCCTCTCGTGCTTTGTACCTTTTACCTTCCACTGCTTCTCAGGCCAAAATACATACTGTATACTGTGCACACCCTATAGTTATGTAAAAAGACTTTGCATTATGTATTATTAAAATTGTCCTTCACTGTAACTGAACCTGTTCTGGCATGATGGAGCACAAATCGATTTGTTTGACCGGTTTGCTGTTGAAGCCTTTGACTGACCTGCTCACCCTGACCCCTTACCTTTAACCCCTCTGAGCATTTTGTGATGAACTTGAACAACCGTCTTCCCCTGATATCATATCATATCATATTATACAATTTCAATGGAAACCTTAAAAAACGCTCATGAATGTTAATGCATCCACATACATTTGGCAGCACGGTGTATTCACAATTAGGTCTGTTTTGTAGTAAAAAAAAAGTTCAAATGTAATTTTGCATTAGCATCTTTGCTTGGAGAACTTGACGAAGGACTTGGTGATAAAGGACCGAGCGGTTTTCAGTCTGTAATTGGGATTCGAATCGTGTTCTCCTCAGGGAGGTGGCAGGTCTTGTGAGTTTCTACTCAGATCAGGAGCTTGTTGATGAATTCACCGGCCCGGTTAACACGTACTCACAGAGGGTCCAGGCATGCAAGAGAGAGTAATGAAGCAAAGAAATCTCCTTCAGCTAGCAAGGACTTTCCCTCCTAACCCTGCTAGCAAAAGAAAACCTCACCGTGGAGACAGGAAGTCCTTGAAATGCATTTGTGTGTGTTGAAAACAATAGCAGCAGGTCCTTAAACTGCTGTGGCATTGTGTAGTCAAATGTAAGCATGCCTGTGTGTTGTTGCTAAATGTGTGTGTGTATGAGAGACCACTCACTGGGCTGTCTGGCATGCTCTCAGTAGGGGAGAGAGCATTAGCGAGGTTTGTGCTTAGCCCTCAGGACTGGACTATTAGAGCCAATCTGAGAGCTCTGCTGAAGGGCGAGACACAGCTAAAGCTCACACTCAGCCCCCCGGTGCACCTTAAACTCCACCATACTCCCTCTATTTACCCTTGTGGGTATATTAAGTGAGGGGTATGCAGGTACAGGAAAATTGAGGAGCTAAAGTGTTAAATGCAAGACTTTGTTTGCACTAGGGATGGTAAGGTTGATTGATTGCATCGGCATAAAAGCTTACCACGTGATGCATTGATTTTAAAGAGTGTGCATTAGATAGAAATTAGCATTTGTTTTTAACTTATTTGCATCGGTTTATTTGTATACTGTTGAGTGGATGCGCTATACTTTTTAAATTTTTTTTTTCCGAAAGTGACCATTTATTTGCGACCAATATTCGATGTGTAGATTAAACTGTGTCTCGAGCGTGTTCTCTCGGTACCACTGCTGCTACGTGAACAACGTATCGCAACGCTACGGAGACTGAGGCGTGTCCTGAGAGTCACATAGAATACAGATTAACATGGCAGAGGTAGAGCTGCGTCTTCATAGAGTCAAAACAGGAAAAAGGATGTCTGGTTTTATTTAGTAATTTTTAAGTACATCTATAATTTCCATATATATTTGTAGCATATTGAACTGCAAAGCCTTGTGGGGTTTTTTTTCCATTGCATTGTATTGCATTGCAGCGTATTGTGTTAAATCAAATCGAAATCAAATCGCACTGCATTGTAAAAGGGGGTGAATCGTTCGAATCGTTAGCTGCTTCATATGTATCTTTAATGTATTGTTTTGCTGGTGATTCATCAAGAGTTTTTATGCTGCAACGGGTTGCCATTGATGCATTTAACAATTATTTAACCGTTAGCATGCACCACCACTTTTGGAACTCAGGTCTGAACTCAATGTGCACTGCATACACAATTTAGATAACTTTGGAAAAAAGACACTTTGGGCTTTACTATGAATCATTTAGAGTCGATCATGCTCAAAAGATAAGTTCTCTGAAATATTTTTTACCGCAATGATTTCATGTATAGAATCAGTCCTAGAGATTATGCAGCAAATCTTTTTTTAGACAGACAGCTGTTTATCCTACGTTACTGTTCCCCATGTCAAGATCTTCTAAACTTGATGGACAAACCTGCACAACTTTGGGGTAACCATGGACAACCAGCTGTCCTTCTCCTTTCACATCGCTAATCTAACATGATTGTGTCACATTCTTCATCACAGCATCAGGACAATTTGTCCTATCGACACTGGTCTCTCAGGTGGTGGTTCAATTTCAAGACAAGGCTGCAACTTGTTTCTGGCAGGTCTGCACCTGACCACCATTTGACCTCCTGAACACCTGAGAATGCATCTGCATTATTTGTTTTCCCCATTCCACCATATTGCTTTACCCCTCCATTGACTTCCCTTAGCCTGTAACACCGATGCTCGCCTACAAACCCAAAACTGGCTCAGCACCCATCTACCTCACATTCCTTCTGTTCCTCCTTCTCATCCTTAACCCCAGCTTGATGAGTCCTTTCATCTCTCAGGGTACAAGAATGTATCAAGACTTCTGTTCTGGCACCTAGGTGGTAAAATGAACCTTTACTTGCTGTTCAAACAGCTGAGTCTCTAGCAGGCATTTAACCATGTCTAAAGACCTACCTTTTAATGAAGTATCGATATCAGCACGCTTTTAAAACACTTTCCTCCCCAAAAAAGGTTTTTAGGTTGATTATATTCTTAGGCTTTTGCCTAATGAACCAATATCAGGACGTATTTATTGATAGAGACTTAAAAGCAGTTTTGGATAAAGGGACCGTCTGCCAAATGCCATAAATGTAAAGAGAATCAGATTTATTTAATTAGATTTGAGTAAAATAAATTTATGAATCTAGAAAATGTTCAGTGTTTGGCTTCAACGTGAGTGCCATCATCTATTAATCAATGCTACTTGCTCTTATCCATTTTATACAGTATCTGTATGTAAAAACTGTAAATAATACACTACATGGACTAAAGTATTGGGACACCTGACATTCTTCCTCAAACTACATATCAGGTCGTATCAAAAGGTTTTAAGACTATTTCTGTTTACAAGAAAGCACTTTATTTATCTATGTTTAAACACTATCACCTTCAAAACAGTCCCCTTGCACAGCAGTACAGCCTCCCAGCATTCCTGCCACTTTTGGAATGTGTCCTGGAAGTCTTCTATTCGAAGCGTGTCAAGCACCATCTGCGATTCGTGCTGGATCTCCGCTATGGTGTCTAAATGGCGACCTATGAGCTGGATCTTCATCTTTGGAAAGACGGTGAAGTCCTCCTAAACCAAATCTGGCGAGTAGGGTGGGCAGGGAAGTGAGATCATGTGGACTGTTTTCCGACGATCCGACTGTTATCCGACGATGCACAAGTTACTGAATAGTTTCGACATTTTCAGGGGTTGAGCTCATTGAAGGTCTTCCTGATCTCTTGTCGTCTTCCAGTGATGTTCTTCTGATTTTAAAGTGCACCTGCTACAAATGTATGTCATGCCAAACGTCTCTGTGCAGATTTGAAGAATATTATGTTTGCTCTTTGTTCTAACTTGCTGTCCATGATGAAATTGCAGACATGGTAAAGCACTTGGTTAGAATTATCACCAATTATCACCATAAGTCTCGAAACATTTTGATGCCACCTTATAGGAGATTGAATGACCTGCCTTCGAAATCTGACCTCAACCCTGGTGAATGTTCACTGCACCCCAGGCCTCCTCACCTCATCTTGATCAGCACCTGACTTTACTAACATCATTGTGTCTGAACGAGCACAAATCTCCACAAAATCTCGTGAAACATAGAACTGGAGGTTATTCTAAAAGTGACCGGTGTGTGTGTGGAATACTAATTGTGGAATAGTTTGTTAAAACTTTCCCAAACTTTTGTGTATAACGTTTATTTCATCAGTAGTTACATTATTGCAGAAACGGCTAATAAGCAGGATATGCGACGTGAGGGCTGGATTAGCATTTGTTTATGCTAGGTCACCTGGAATATACAGGATTGCTGTTTGCATTTGTGAGACCGTGTATGTTGGCATGCATAACCTCTTAATTACATGTTGTGACAATCTGTCTCTCTTTACCCGACCTGCAATAAACAGTCGAGGCAATCACCACATGCGTCTCGAAACCACTTATAGAATGAATCCAATAGTCTGGAAAGTGAAGCGTTTCACTCAATTCTGTGCAATTTCTAGATCTGTTTGGAATTAATGGGGATTTTCTGGCTTGACAAAGCATGAAAATTATCGAGCGACTGTGTGTGTGTGTGTGTGTGTGTGTGTGTGTGTGTGTGTGTGTGTGTGTGTGTGTTCATGCATAAGGTGCCATAGTAAATGGAATACTGCAGACCACACTGGCGCAACTCTATAGTATGACATGAACACTTTGTGTTTTGTTGACATGCTACATTTCAAACTACAGACAAAATAATCCACCAGATATAAAAGTATGTGCTGTATAAATTCTTGGGTATTACGACAATAACGGCGAACATCGAATTGATTTGAATCCAAACAATGCACTGGCAGACAGCAGGCACTAAACAGCAGCAATTATCTATTGAAAGTTTTGTGGCTAGAACCATGTAGCCATGCGTGACATCTGGAGACAGTTGGAAGCAAGCTTTTGAATAAATTTCATGGTCATATGATTCCAGGTCTTTTGAGGACGGAAAACATAGATGTCAGCACCGCAAACATGTCAGGGGAAGATATCAAGGGACTTTTTTTCTTATTTCAAGATGTCCTTGTAGACTTTTTTTTTGTTGGCTGCTCTGTTTTAAGACATACAATTAGAAATGAGTCGCACAAGAACGTTTAAGTCAGGACGTCTTTTGGGTGTTTGTTGGATTCTTAGTAAGAGGTGCAGTATTGTTTCAAAAAAGTTAATATTCTTTGGTAATCAAAGACGGCAAAAGTAAACACATCCTTTACTCAAGTAGAAGTACAGATACTCATGTTTTAAAAGACTCTGGTAAAAGTTTAAGTAGTAACTACACTTTTCCACTCAAGTTACTTAAAGAAGTTTGGGCTCTGACATGTACTTAAGTAAAAAGTAGGTATTACAACTACCTGTTTTAGTGTCACACTGGTAACTGAACCTCACACCATATTAAGACTAGATAATTAATACAAAAGAATTTCAAATGTTTTCTAATGAATGAATCCAGGCTGAACATCCACTATATAGAACACAAGCAGAGAAAAGATGATGATGATGATCAGGTGTTTAGGAATGTCTCTGTTCTCAGTCATGTTTACAGTTTACATCACTGACTCCCTCTTGTTGATGAGCTGAACCCGGCGCAATGAGAAGAAAAAATATTTATGTACCGGTAACCAAATAGATGAAAACTAAAGTAACGAGCCTGTTTTGAAAATGTAGGAAGTAGAAAGTACAGAGATTGGTGAAATAATTTAATGAGTGAAAGTAAAAAAAAAAAATATTGAAGTAAAAATACTGATACCAGAAAAAGCTACTTAACTACAGTAACAAAGTATTTGTACTTCATTACTTCCCACCTCTGTTGGTAATACACGACGATTACAGTAAAAAGTATGTTCAGCTTTTTTATTTTTTTATCCATCCATCCATCCATCCATCCATCCATCCATCCATCCATCCATCCATCCATCCATCCATCCATCCAAAATTAGGTAACACATACTATAGACATAAGTTTGGACACCTGACTACAACATCTGTATGATTTTGAACACCCCATTCCACATTTAGTCCCCATTTGCTGGTATAATAACCTCTTTCTGGAAAGATGTTGCACTAGATTTTGGAGTGTGTTTTTGAAGATTTCAAACACGATGGCGTTAATAAGGGCATCGGTTTCTGAAGTAGGTGAGGTGAGGAAGCCTGGGGTGAAGTCAGTGCTCTATAGCAGGAGATCTTCCACTCCAACCAATGGAAAGCATAAGCTGGCTTTGTGCACAAGGTTCTCCTAGTTGAACAGAAGGGAAGATTTCATGCTAGAACATCCAAAGACAAACTACAAAAGTATGTGGTAACAGTTTGGGGAAGAACCACATATAGGTGGAAAAGTCAAGTTTCCCAAGACTTTTGTTTACAGAGTAAATCAGTGCAAATGATGTATTATGAAGCCTTTATTGTGAATTTACCGTTACCACAGACACGATAATGTTCTATGAATGAAGTCGATATTTAAGGTTAGGAAATAATAATAAAAATGATTAATTATCTAATATAATATAAACGTGATGTTCTGTTCTCACCCGGAAGCATTGATGCTAGTGAAGAGAAATGTGATGGTTTGCGCGAGTGTTTATTGCGTTCAGATTAGGAGAGGACCAGCTGTTTGAACTTAATTAGCATGCAGATTGGGAGCTGCTTTGCCTTTCCCTAACTAATTCAGAGCTTCTGGATGTCGACATCAAAGGGACCACTGGCATGATGGGATGTCTAGGGAGGATACCGAGCACTTCTAGTCTGCCAGACAAATGCTGAGGCTGGTTGGAGCTGTGGGTGGCCCAGGGATCCATCACTGTAATGGAGCCATATGCAGGGCTTAACAATGAAAAGTGCAATTAGGTTGTGGTTATGAGTTTCTCAAGGCATTCAACTTGTAGAGTAAAAAGACCTTTATGTGTCGGTGCAGTCAATTAGCATGATCGTCTTATGGAATCTAGGCCATGTCATGGTTGGATTTTATTTCAAATTATGATCCAAACTAGCGATTCTGTCGCCTTCTTTTTTCCGAACTAGACGCCCTTTATCTGGATGGAGTTCGCTTCATTTGGAAACCATTACCGGCAGCTGAGGATGGTTCTACATGAACAGCCAAAAGTTGCATGAGCTTAAAGGGTTAAACTCGAACCATGAAGATGGATTTGGACTGTAATTGATATAAATGTTTTGCTACAATGGTATACGGCTGCAATTTCCATGAACAGCATTGTGGTATCCAACTGTTTATAAATGGACATTCGGCATCACTCAGATGAGGATGGGTTTCTTTTTGAGTCTGGTTCCTCTCAAGGTTTCTTCAGCATACCATCTCAGAGTTGTTCCTCACCATCTGAATCACTAGCTTGCTCATAAATTATAAAGGTATAGGGTTTAATTTATGATGATTTTATTTCTGTAAAGCTGCTGTGGGACAATGTTCAAAATAATTTACATCTTAGTATGTCTAAAGCACTAGTCACAAAGTGTGTTACTTCTCAATGAGTGTGAGTCTATTAAATAGTGTGAAGGTTGTAATTGAGTTCACCTGTGTGTAAGCAGTAGCTAGGTGAAACAGAGCAAAGGCTCTGAAATATTTGGAGGCTGTGGTGTTTATAGAGACCAGTGGCAGGCTGTGCATTTCACACGTAGTCTTCCAGTGGTGTCCTACCTGAATCAATTCACCTTTTAATTCAATCATTAATACGCCATGGCTACAGAAAACATCGGTATTATACATTATATATCATATATATATATATATATATATATATATATATATATATATATATATATATATATATATATATATATATATAAATAAAGTCCTGCATCACAGACAGGAATCTCATACAGTGAGAATAAATGGCAAAAACAAAAAACCCAATGAATACATTTCATTCAATTCATTTACAATTCAGAACACAATAGTCTCCTTTCCCTGTAGCCACAACTCTACTGCCTGCGTACATCTAGCAAGAGAATCAATATTAACCTTATAAAATATCCCCTGGTTTTCCGTAAATCTTTTGTGCATTTTTTCTGTACGTTACCGTTATGCTGGGGATTTGAAATAAAACCGAATTGCGTGTTTTTGTGCAAATTGTACAGGAAAGACAACATAAAAGTACAAATGGTTCATGAAAAAGCTAAACACTGTGCTGAACTGTTTTGGCGACCTTTCCTCAGGATGTCCGGCTTTTCTTGCCAAGGCAGTCTTGTAAAAGTCCTTGCAAGAGTATCTGCGACCAAATCAATTGGAATTTGATTGGATAGAAACTCCAATGTATACACCTGGCACTCGAGTGAAACGCTATGAAATAAAGGGAATAGACTATTGGAAATAATTTATTACAAATTCACGGACAAAAACATTAAAACGTAAGTCAGTGATTCTGATGTGGTTTAACCCCGCAGAGAAGGTCTTGCAGGCCCCGATGCTGCACCACCGATAGAGACTTAACTGACTGAGATCTGAAAATTTATTTACATGCCAATCACAGTCACATCATCATTTCTGATATGCCGCCATTTAGCTGAGCTCTGTGGTAGGCTCACGGCTGACACACTTAAATCCCTTTCTTTTAATTACACGAACGGCGTGATACGAATAGAAAGAAGCGAGCAAGGTGAAATCGGACGAAGATGCAGGTAAAACGAGTAGGTGTGCATCGAATGAGAATCAAGGACGTGTCCCAGTTCCATACTGTAACAACCCTATACACACGCTCTCCCTGCCTTTCTTCTATATTAGAAGATTATTTATTTTCCATAAAGTAACAGGAAGCCGAGGAAGGCTGAGCGGTCACAGCGAGCCCTTCTGTTTATCTTTCAGGACAGTTGGTGCACGTGAGGGCACGGCCTCTGCCCCTACTGTTTCAGTCGTCCCAATGCCTCGCTCGCTCTGTCGTTTTAATCATGTGGCTATGGAAAGGAAAAGGATAAAAAAAAATATCTGGAGCATGTTCCCTCCTGTGGCTTAATTAGTTTTTAAGTTGGAGGCGCCGACCGAATTGGGTGCGAGTGTTTGTGATAGAAAAGGCTTGTGATTAAAGGGGAAATCTGTAGCTTGTCTGAATGTCTGGGGAAGGACCATGCAGTGGTCATGCGTGAACACGTTTAAGGAGCTGTCCGTAGTGCTGAAACCCGCCCGAATGCCTGGATTGTACAAGAATGTAAAAAGAAAGAAGAATGTGGTAGCCAGTCAGCGATTTCTTCACTGCACTGATTTTAATTGTTTCTTGTGCCCCTGATGCACCTCTTTTATTGGTTCACCTTTAGGGCAGAGGAAATCTTCCGGAAAGAATCTACCACAGGATTATAAGGCTGCTGTAGTGTACCCTCCACCACCAACATATCTGTGCCATTCATTTCGTAATTTTTATGCAATCTTTTTAGACTCTGTTTCCTAAATTATTGCCAATGAGGAGAACTTAAACAATGTCGGGGTGAAAAGAAAAAAGTGCGCCTGTTTATTCATTTGCACATCATCCAGTTTTCTCGCTCTCTCGCTTTCTCTCACACCCTGTGTCCTTCCTCTCGCCTCAGGGGACTTGTCCTGCTTTCTCGCCCCTTCCTTCTCCATTCATCATCTCTTCTCAGATAGGCGGAGTGCAATGTTTTTAATTAGCTGATTAATAACGAATGAGAAAGCTGCGGGTCTCCTCCAGCCTGGTGTTGGGAGCGAGATCAGAGGCAGACAGCATCTCAAAGACGAGCGTCATTTATGCTTTTATGAGGGACCCGATACAAACTTTCCGCTCTACATTCCGAGACGAATCGTTTTAATACGTTTATTTAAAAAGCTAAGATTTTTTTTAAGAAAGTGGGGAAATAAGGAGTGTTGCCAAAGTGCTGGAAGTTTCTTGATGGCTTTTATTTTATTTTTATTTTTTTAATTTGAAAAATGTTTAAATATAGATTTATTGGATTTTAATATATATATATATATGGATATAGGGATGATAAGATTTACAGATTCGCATTGCCATTACAAAAATGTGCATCAGTAACAAGTTGGCTTTTGTATCGTATTGCATAAAAAATGAATAAATAAATAAATCTCCATCTCTCACACACCACAGCTTTTCAACATAGAACTGGTCCATGGTGAACAAAAAGGTCGGCGCCCCCTGTTGTACATCATACAATCTGGGTTATTAAACTTTATTTCAGTTAGAAGCTCAGACAAATAGTGTAATTATTATTACAGCACAGCATTATTGAGTTCTCCCTTCTGATTGGTCAGGGAATGAGTCTTTGACTACAGTTCGGCAAAAAATAAGAGGCTCGTTCGGGATTTGTTTCTATTTTTAATCGTTTCTATAGCAACAGCTAATTCACAGGGATGGACGTTTCATGTAATCAAACGTTAATTAGAGATGGATGAA
This sequence comes from Silurus meridionalis, assembly GCF_014805685.1. NCBI lineage: Eukaryota > Metazoa > Chordata > Actinopteri > Siluriformes > Siluridae > Silurus > Silurus meridionalis. The sequence continues at coordinate 3,399,937 of NC_060909.1, forward strand.
CAGATTGCATGGATATTAAATGGATCTTTTATTCAATGATGGAAAAAAGATGTTTATTAAACATTTATGAAAGGAGTCTACAGTGTCAGTACTTCTTACTAGTCAGCAGATTTCCTGGCAGAGGAAAGTCTACATGACAGCATTTTGCATTTTCTGGAATAATCCACAGCTAGATGTGTGCTACAGCATTTTACTGCAAGATGTGGAGGTGAATAACGGCATGAGGTGAAGCAGAGAGCATTTAAATAGTGTCAAAATAGCCCTTATTACCTTATACCATGGTCAATTTCCAGCATTGACAAATTAAAGCTGTCCTTAAAGTTTACAGTGCAAAACTGACTGAATGGACTGAAATAATTGTTGTTAATGTTTGCTCTGAATTATAGAAATGTGCATGCATCTGTGCCGCATCTCTACTTATAATGAAGCTGCTGGTGTTAATTCCTTGTGCCCTTTTTCATCATATTTCTCATTTGTACTTAGTTTATTACATTCGTCTTGGACCTATTTTTCAAAATCACTATATTCACAATAGCCTCTATTTTGCTTAGTTATGCATTAGTTAGACATTTGCAATATCTGTCTCACTCTGTATATATCTGAACCTGTATGTTACTGTAGTTGTGTTTTATGCTCTGAACTCACACCTTTCTTACAGCCAATCATAATCAAATATTTACAGTGAACCTGGTTTAGACACTCAACTCTACAGCCTGAGAATGTCTCTATCGCTTTAACTCCTCACTTTACCACACCTCATCATTGTGTTACATGCCAGATAATTAACAAGACTTTTGCATTGCTTGTATAGTTTTCTAATGCTTTTTTCTTTTTCTTTCTTTCCACCATGCCTGTCGTTTGCTGTTCGTCGTTTGCTGATCGTGTGCTCTTCCCAAATAAAGGTGAGCAATACTTCGTTTTTGGGTGAAAGAATGAGAAGTAGCATACAAATGTAACGAAACATGTTACAACCTCCGTATTGTTGAAAGCTGGCTGGGAAATAGAGTGGCTTTCTGAAATTCTGAGACGAGCTACGATTCCTTGAGAGCACAGTAATGTTTGGTTAGATGAATGCTCATTAAACATTTGGAAAAAACCAACAGTGTTATAATAATGGATAGATTTCAGGTCCTGTGTTTATCCTATATGTATATCCTGTCACTTTAATTCACCTCCAATCTGCTGGTGTTTCCACAATGTTCATAATGTTTCTCACACACATACACACACAAACAAAAAACCTCTACTGCATTATATAATTCAATTCAATTCAATTTGGATGGCGTCTTTTAACAATAGACATTGTCCCTAAACAGTTTTCCAGAAATTAATAGATTCATATATACATATATTACATTTTTCATGTATAAATTAATCCCTAATGAGCGAGCCAGTGGTGGTAATGGTAAGAAAAAACTCAGAGATGATATGAGAAAGAAACTTTGAGAAGAACCAGACTCAAACAGGAAACTCATCCTCACCAAATGTACACTCATTATAGTTCCATCATTGTCGAGAACACCTGAATGCGAAACTCTTTAAAATGACAGTCCTAAGCCGTTGTAACAAACTGTTTTTATTTATATATATATATAAGAAGAAGAAAAAGCAAACCCATCCTTATGGTTCATGAGAGAAATCTACCACACTAACTTCCTAGATCGTTGGTCTGTTCATGTGGACCCATCCTCAGCAGCAGAGAGTGGTCTAGATATGAAGAGAACTCCACTGAGTGGATGGGCGTCGGGATAAATAGATAGATAGATAGATAGATAGATAGATAGATAGATAGATAGATAGATAGATAGATAGATAGATAGATAGATAGATAGATAGACAGACAGACAGACAGACAGACAGACAGACAGACAGACCAATTGATAGACTCTGAACTGGGAAATGAGTGAGTTGCACTCTGATTTTGTCCATATTGGACGGCTGTGGTTTCAGCTGGGAGCCGGAGTCAATAGTATAATTAACACGGGGAGTAAAAAGTGTACTGAAAGTAATTCAGTTACAATGTGAGGGTGTGTTGGATGTGTGTGTGTGCAGTAGAGTGTTTCTGTGTAAACGTTACTGATACAACAGCAGGTGAATTACAGCAGCAGTACAGTGCAAACATGATCAACATGAACACTGGCAGTGTTAAAACAGCAGTGTGTGTGGTTGTGAATGGTGGACGCTGAGCTAATCCTAAACCTGGCTCAGAGCAGTGTAGTGTCCCAACAAAGCCATGAGCTGTTGTACAGTGTGATCGCTGTTGGTACAAACGTCCACCTGTAGCACTTCTTTCTACAGCTGAATGAATATAATGATGGAATGATGATTTTGACACAAAAACATGTTTTTCATTTATTTATAATATTTTTATATGGTCAGGACAGTCTGTAGTTCGGATGAGACACACTGATCGTGAGTGTGTGTAAGTGTGAATAATGGATGAAGTCGCATGTGTGTGCTGAAGGGAAGCAGTACACTGACTGTATATTCATTCTAATCAAACACACACACACACACACACACACACACACACACACACACACTGGGTGAGTGTGTATGTATGTGTTCTTAATAGAATAAGTAGTGCTTTGACTTCTGCTCCTCATCCATTCAATAATCTCACTCTGCAGTAGTAAGCATGTCCTGGACTCCCTCAGGATTCCTTTTGTCCCAGGAACGAGTTTGGAATGTTCGCTCGTGCTGCACCTTGAACCTAAACCCGAAAAAAACACTGCAGAGTTAATTTCCAGACACATGTTTTCAATATATTCTGACGACTCCGCTATCCTGCGAGCCATACAGCTTAGACGGTGTACCACTCTGCTCTCAGCAAGCTCTTCCTCTTTCTCTCTCCCTCCCTTCCTTTCCCTCGTTCCCTCTCTCTGTTTCCCTCCCTCCTACACGTCCTCTGTTATAACCCAACTCTTTCTTTTATTTCTCTCCCCTGGGGTGAGGACAATGTCAGAGAGACATAGTAACCCCAGAACACAGAGGCATTAACTTGCTAACCCTTTGCCCTTTGTAATGTTCGTACACACACACACACACACACACACACACATGCAATACCTGAGCAGATACACATCCAAAGAAGGGTTTGAGGAAAGGTTGCGGAAAAGGGAATACCCTGGGGAATAAGTGTGTGTGTGTGTGTGTGTGTGTGTGTGTGTGTGTGTGTGTGTGTGTGGAAGACTGAGGAAGAGAGTGACAGAGTGAGAAGTGGATATGACAGTAAGAGAAAGAAACAGCTTTTGAAGATGCCTGTACGTGTTCGCTGCCTCTGAGGAATAAGCGCTGGACTGAAGTGCACCCGAGCTGCCAATTGCCCTCCGGTGCATCTTCTCATTTTCTTATCGGAAGACACGAGGCGCCGGCACAGCGCTGCGCGTGACGCGGCATGGATACTCCCGATTGAAAGAGCATCTTGCTCTCTCACGCACATTCGAGTGGTGGAGAATGGACCCGATTGATTAAACGAGCATGAAGGAGCAGAGTTCTCACCCCTGGTTCCAGGCCAAAGAGTAACTGAAAATCATACTTGAGTAAGTGTAGATATCGTAATGCAAAACTTACTCCAAGTTCAAAGTCACAGATTCCAATACGACTTGAGTAAAAGACTTGAACTGTACTTGAGTGTTTGACTTATATTGAACGAATGTAGGCTCAAAGATGCACTAGTCCTCAACACCTAGACACATATTTAGTAAAAACCCCAAAACAGTTGATTTTGTGAGGTTTTATTTCCTAAAATACAAATCAAACTGTACACCAACACTGCATTAACCATCAACACAACAACCTCTTCAACACACCAGAATGAAACAAAGAGCCAACAAATTGGTTTTAAATCTATTACGCAATCTTTCAAAGAGAAAACTTTGATTAACAAATAAAATTACAGTATCATGTCACAAAGTAGAAGAACCTTTAGTATTTAATTAGGGAAAAATAATTATTTTAGATAAATTAAAACCAAATATCCAAAGCTGACTGTGATTTGATGCACCGCTCAGTCTCAGAGAGCGGACAATATCTTTATTTAACCTAAACAAAAGCTGCTTCTCAAAGTTTTGGGAGTTTATTCAAGCCTTTTTTGGACTGAAAATGAGACCAGAAGAGATAAAAAGTGGCTCACAGGCACTAGATGTTTGTAGGGGAGAGTTGAGCCTTAATAGCGTCTTCAACAGAGGTGCAAAATGTCATTGGTAACGGTGATTGTCAATTAATTGTCACTTAGTGGAGTAAAAAGTACATATTAGTGATTTGCATCCCCGTAACTGAGGCCAATGCGATCCGCATCTCAATGCATAGCGAATGATACGAAACATTAGAGATACATAAGAAGCAGCTACCGATGCAATGCGATTCACCCTATTACGATGCAGTACAATCCGATTTCGATCCGATTCAATACAATGCGTTTTAAATTTTTTGTTTTTCAATTCAGACAGCAAATCATCAATTTTACTCAAGTGCCTTCTGATTTCTAATGCATGGCCCTTGAACAAACATGCCTGTGTAGTGCAAAAAACAAAACAAAAAGAAAGATAAACAGACGTTCTTTTCCTGTTGTGTCTGTAGAAAGTTACAGATCTACCTCTGCCATGTTAATCTGTATTCTATGTGACTCTCAGGACACGTCTCAGTCTCCGTAGTGTTGTAATACGTCATATTCACGTAGCAGCAAGAGGAATTAGTTTTTTTCACCAATTTAAATATATTAAAAATGATGCATTGTAATACAAATGACAACTTGTATCTGATGCGGGTTTTTTTTTTTTTTTTTTTATCGATGCATCACATTGTTTTAAACTTTTATGCCAATGCAATGATTGCAGACTTTTACCATCCCTAATACTCAAAAACTGACTTAAGTACAGCAATGAAGTACAGATATATAAATACTTCACACCACTGGTTCCAGGTCCCTGTCACTGTTCTGATGGCTAGTTGCTGTTCCAGATTAGTGTTTTGTTTTGTTTTTTTTTCCCCAGAAACGGTTTCAGAAGGGCGTTTGAATGTCAACTACTCATGTTTCATGATTATTTGAATGACAGTTTTTTTTGTTGTTGTTTGTTTGTTCAAATTTGCCTGCTACAGACAACACAAATAGTTACATCTTTATACTTTTGAGTCAGTTGGAAATGAAAGGTAAAACCCATGGTCCCAGTCATCAACTAAAATATTCATTCAATTGTTCATTTTAGGTCCACATATAACTTGTGTTACCACTTATTTAGTTAGATTTGACAATTTTGTGGAACTTTGCACTCATTCTGTCAAAAGAGCATCTCTAAGGTCATGCACCATGCTAGATGAGAAGGCTTGGCTCGCAAATCATGTTCCCATTCATCACAAAATAGGGTAGAGGTCAGAGCTCTTTGCAAGCCACTGGATCTCATCCATGTCTATGACCTTGCTTTGTGCATAGTCATGCAGGAACGGGAAATGGCCTTCGCCTTACAGTTGGACGAGAATGCAGTAGTCTTATTATGATATTAAAGTCCAAATCCATCCTCGAAGTTCTTGAGTTGCTCAGGAATCCTTAGGATGGATCTTTAGAATGGACGTTATAATAACAGCAAATGGAAACTTATTGTGGAATAAGATTACAGTCAGTTGTTCACACATTTTGTCCATATAGTGTAGATTTACCTTACACTGCATATTTGGTCTCATCCTTGTTGGTCTCCGTGTCTAGGATTTTTGTTTATGGATCTTGTTTCATTGTCAGTTTATAGATGTCAGGTTAAGGATGATAATGGAGAAGCCAACACAGAAGCCCAGAACACCGCGAGTAATACAACACATGGAGTGGAGTAATGCAAAATACATCCCACACTAAATATGGAGATGTATTCTCTGTTGTGATGAATCGTGCTTCACTACCTAGTACCCGGTTAGATGAAGCTGGGTTTGGAAGATGGCAGGTGACACTAATTACCATATTCATAGTAGTTTGGTGGAGGGGGGGTAATGTTTTGAGGATGCAGGGTTTGGGTCATGTATTTCCAGTGGAGGGAAATGGTCATTCTACACACTAGTAAGACATTATAGACAATTGTATGCTTGTAACTTTGGTTCAAGCCTATGGCGAGGTCCTATAGACATGGATGGGATCTATTGGATTGCACAGAGTCCTGACACCAACCCCTTTTTGTGATGAATGAAAACATCATTTTGCGAGCCAAGCCTTCTCATGGCGCAAATTTAGACGGACCTACAGACTTTCCAGATATACAGTATAAAGACTTATGTATGCAAAAAAGAGGTGAGCTAGGGGGGTTGAAATTGGCAACTCCATATTACTGGTTTAAGAAGGACATCTTCAAGCTTATGCACCGACCAGGCATAAATTCATGGCCACTGTTCAGGCATAACATTATGACCACTTGCCTAATATTGTTTTGGTCCTCTTTTTGCTGGTAAAACAATCGTGACCTGTTGAGCATTAACAGCAACTTCTTCAGCAGTTTGAGCTACAGGAGCACGTCTGTTGGATCGGAACACACGGACCAGCCTTTGCTTCCCACGTGCATCAATGAGCATCAGCCGCCAGTGACCATGGTGCTGGTTTCCACTGTTCCTTCCTTGGAACACTTTTGATAGATACTAACCATAAGCCCTAAGCCTTCAAGAGCTTCAGTTTTGGAGATGCTCTGACCCAGTCGTCTTTAAACAGGTCAACTTTGAGGACAAAATGCTTGCTGCCTAATAAATATATCCACCCAATAACGGGTGCCATGATGAAGAGATAATCAGTTTTAATTAATTAATCGGTCATAATGTTATAAGGTCGGTGTATAGTCATGGTTGTCTTGTGTCCAAATGCTTAATCTTTTTTAGGTATGTTAGGCAAATGACAATAATGCAGCTTGACTTGGCTTGACTCAAGGAACTATAATGTAGGTGCTCATGCTCTGGCTTCTCCTGGAACCTATTTGTATGATACATGCACTGGCAGAATTGTACGCTGAATAATAAATCAGGGTTATTTAAGCTCTGTCTGCCGCTGGTCTCCAGAGTGAATCTGATCCGCTCATACTAAATCTCATTTGAGAAGTAACAAAGTCAGTTAATCAATAGCCCATTGGCTGGAGGCGCAGCAGCAGGATAAGTTGATTGGTTGAGCCTAGGGGGCAGGGGAGTGACAGTGAGGTGTCGCCGTGGTAAATGTTACGATGCTAACAGGGAATGGGTCGATAGCTCTTCAGCTGTTATAAGTGACTGTCTCTAATGTAATTCCTTACGTCCTCAATCAGATGGCGTTGGATTCATTTAACGATGCGCACATGTAGATTGTACTCCAGTAAGGAACGCATTAGCATTTACAAAGATGTATGGTGATGCTGATGATCTGTGTGCACAATGTATGCTTTCTAAATATAACCAACCTGTCCCATAGTACAGATGCATATCCCATTCTGTCTGTAGACATTCTTTATCTGGTGTAACGTTTCCATAATAATGCTTACTGTATTCCATATTTCAGCACCTTGGTCAGCAGGCGAGACCTCACTTTTGAAAAATTCTCATACTACACTGATCAGCAAGTCTTCTCTTTAGATCTTTCACCGTATAGAGTTTCACTCCTCCTATTTGACAAGACGAGAATTTCTATGGAGATGTCTTTGTTTCTATTGGATTCACAGCAAGAGAGAGAATAAAAAGACCACATATGAGAGCAGGTGATGTGTTGAGGGGCTGATCTGGATAATAAAAATCAGTGCAATGAGCTGCTACGACGCAGTAGGCAGCAGGATAATGAGCTAGCTGCTGCTGACACATTGATTTAGCCTGAGCGACGATGGCGAATGCATAAGCGGCTGCATGAAAGAGATGTCAGTGGTCCATACAATTGTGGCCGGCATAATGAGTGTCACCTCCTTACACTCCACCTCCTGCTTAGAGCTCTTTTGATAGCTTCCATTCTAGTTTAAGTGGAAGGGTTAGATTGCTACACAAGAATTGACAATAAGTCAGGAATTTGCTCTCCATACATTGTACTGGCAAAATTCGGGATTTTCATTTATGAGTACAAAGACCTACCTAAGAGAAGTATCTATGGGTAGGAGGGATGGTAAGATTTAAAGATTTGTATGGGCATGAAAGTCAACGTGATGCATCGATTTAAAGAGTGAGCATCGGATACAAGTATCACAATGCCTTATTTTTTTTTGCATCTGTGAAAAACGATTTATTTGTATGTAGGGAGTGAATTTTAAGGTTATAAACGATGTACTACAACAAACTGTTAACCTGTTAAATAAGATCTGGAGACAATGCCACGAGAACAGTTCTCCAATTTGGAAACGTGGGAAAGAAAAGTCTGTTTAATCTAGTGCTAAAATGCTTCCTTGGGTAATGCAATATTTTTTTAATTCCAATTATTTGTCTCGATGCTTTCTTTAGGCCATTTAACTAGACACACAGCATTGTGTTTCCCCACGGACCATTATTACTGACTCACTACCCGTTAAACTCTGGAGCGTTCTGGACAGGTAGCACAGAAGATGCTGCAGAATAAAAATTAAAAAAAATGTACGGGGGAAAGGGAAGAAAACAGCGAGGGACGAGGAAAAGATTTTAGATTTTAGCGTGTGGAAAATTTAAAGCAGCTTTTCTGGAGACAAGAAAACCACATCACAATGCTGTGTGAGATTTAGTAACGTGAGAGTGAGAATAATTGAGTTTCATTAAAGAAATAGTTTCCCATAACCTGCTTTGCGGAGGGACTTTTTGAATGCATAGTTTTTGCATTTTGATGTAATATGGCCATTAAATGCACTAAATAGGTTTAGTTTTCACCGATATTGTTGTTGCAATTTCAGCAATAAAAAAAAGAAACAAATTACTTGTTCATTTTAAAAGACCCGTCTTATGTCTCTCTTATTTAGTATTGCTCTTTAATAAAGAAAAACACTTCTACTCTAAAACATCCGACTACTCGATTAATCGATGGAATAATCATTAGAATACTTGATTACTAAAATAATCGAAGCCCTAGTTTAATCCACTGTGGCTAATGTATGATTTTTACCTCCCAATGTTCAATAAACCAAGTTTAGTGATCTCCCGAGCTTCGTCTAGGTGTCCTAACTGCAGTGGTGAGGAACTGATCGGCAGAACAAAGGCAAGAACTGTTACATATGTATGATGCGCTATACTTTTCAATTTTTAAAAAGTAATCAATAATTTGTGACCATTATTTGATATGTAGATCGATTTATCTTTGCTAAACTGTTTCTCGAGCGCGTTCTCTCAGCACCGCTGCTGCTACGTGAATATGATGCATCACAACACTACGGAGACCGAGGCGTGTCCTGAGAGTCACATAGAATACAGATTAACATGGCAGAGGTAGATCTGTAACTTCCTGCACAAGTGCTTGGAACTTTAGTTTTTGTTTGAAGACACTGACTCGCAATTTTCGACAGCCAAGAGAATTTCATTCCCATAAACTGGGTGCCGTGACGGAAAAGAGTCCTTTTTGTAATTAATTTGTTTATTTATTTATTATTTTTTTATCGTGTAACATAAGGAGAGTCTAAACAGCAAATGCAAGAAATAAAACGTACCAAGAATCCTTGTACAGGTCCTTACTGTAAAAGGCTTGTCCTTCGCCACAGAAAAGTTTTGTTTTAATGAAACGATGTAATAATAAAATAAGCCATTGCCTAAGCAACTGCAGTCTTGCACAAATTATACTGTTAATGTGTCTTTTTGCATCTATTGTTCCAATAAATACTATCTACTCTGTGTTAGGGTAGACGATGAAAAGTCTTGATACATGCTTTCCTTCTACCCTGAGGGATGGGCGGTTGAGATGAGGTGTGCTTGTGGACTAAAGAAAGCATGTGGGGTAACTGCCTTAAAGTAGGTGAGCTTTAAATTTGATGTGGGCAGATAGAGGAAGGTCAGAGGATGGATACAACGATGGGGTGAAATGGGTTGCTTTCTTAATCGGTCACAAGGGTTGAATACCATGACATGAAAGGGGAAAACCAGTCAGGACGAGGTTGCAGTGGCCTCCTGGAACATTACTGACCGAGTGGCCCTCTATGGATAGAAAAGGTGGATCTTGCTGATTTTGTTGAGAAGCAACTCGCTTGACTGAGGGGAGTTGGTTGTCCAGGACTGCGCCAAGGTTATGTGCAGGTAGATCACAAGAATTTTACCCTTGATGGTTTTTTTTGTCCCATTAAAGGCTGTTTGAATGCATGAATGCTTTTTTAGCCCACACATGATCCAGGGAACTGATTCCCAGTTCTCCTGACAGCTGTGGTTCACCTGATGATGAGGAAACTCCTAACATAAACTGTTTAACAGAATATTGGGATCATCTATGATTGAGTCCGCCCCCAATAGTCCCAGGATTGATCATTGATGTGACTATGTTATTCAGGCCAAGTGTAATTAGTGAAGTGCACCATTCTGGCCAAATCTCATTATAAAATACTCCTAACTCTGTCTTTTGTTACAATTGCTGCAGTTATTAATTCGGTTTTTATGGCTCTCAGTGCTTGCTCAGTCAACAGAACCAAAAGCTGACATCATGGTGTCTTTCTCACAGTATTAACAGCTTAGCCCTTCAGGACCTATTTGGCTCCCCTTGACGTTCGTTAGGGGCAATAAACACAAATTTAATGCTGCTGGCCCGTATCCTCATTTTTTCGAATCTGAGTAGTAGCATCTGGAAAACTGTCTGGTGCTTGGCTCCTTTGCTTATGGGAAGCCACACCTCGAGGCTACAGAACTGTCCAAGCCTGCTGCATTCGAACCATGGACTATGTGATCTGCGAAAGTCTCGCAGGGCATTCCGGAATCGCATTGGGAATCACCAGTTCATTGATTCTCCAAGCCTTTAGGGAGTGAGGAATGAGCTTGGCTGAGTATTAAACGATTGCTGCGGGAGATGAGGGTTTACCCCTAAAGAATTAGTGAGATCCACCAGAATTGATTCCCTTACAATTAGACATTAGGATGCACTTAGACAAAATATATTCTTTGTACCATAGAGGTTACGATAACGATAATGATGATGATGATGAGGGTGCACTGATCATCTTTTCCAGTCTTGCCCTCGGTACAATTTGTTTTTCACCACCTTCTGAGTTGAACAGCTCTACAGCCGTGAAGAGTCCCCCCCAAACTCACTCTCAGAGCTCCACAGGAGTCCGTATTTTGAAGGCGGGGGAACGGGGGGTAAGCGGGAAGCCACTGCCACCCCTTAGGCAAGTCCCATTATGTCTATTCATTTGCAATAACCAGATGGTATTTCAGATTGTATCTCCAACAGGCTGCTGCATTAACGCAGCTCTTTGACTGGCGGGAGAGCAAAAGCACCTCGAACCGATGGGGGGAAATCAGTTTTGCAATGACATCCTGCTTGTATCGCTTCTTTTCTCCCTTTTTTTTAACGCTATAAGTTATTGCAGGCATTTTTAATTCCGAGCACCAAATCCAGGCCTCTCTTCATTTATTTAGAGTGTATGTGATTCATTTTTAGATTAAATGGTCATCAATCATAGCACTGACAGCCCCAGATGGCACATCGTTGAGCCTCCAAATGGTTTTTCTCGTAACGCTAGTCACCTGCAAACTGCACTTGGTTGCTCAATGAAACTCTAAGACTTGGCAAAGAATTAACCTTGTAATAACTTTCTAATATTAGATTTTAATAGATATTGAATTTGCCTCATTATGATGCTATTTTAGACTTTTTTAGCCTTAGTTAATGAAATACAAAGCTACAAAAATGGAAATTTGTCCAAGTCATTCAAAACGCAACCAAAAACGCAACCAAAAATGCCTACTTTCAGGTATTACCCCACTTTAGACAATATGAATTGAACGCAATGAACTGTTCACCATCTCAATGTTCTTACAGGAGAATACCTCCATAAAATAAAATAAAAATCTAGCTCCATGTAGGTCAGAGTGATTGGGATGATTAACATTTGAGCAGGCAGTTTGTTCCCTAGACCCCATTTAAAATGTAAAGTAAATACACAAAGATGCAGGTCTGTACAGATGCTCGGCATGTTAGTGTGGTAAAAAATAGCCTCCTGAAAAATAGCGTCCTGCAGAATGCACATGGCCAGCTCTCTGATATCATGAGGGGTGTGTGTGTGTGTGTGTGTGTGTGTGTGTGTGGGTTGACGGAGATCTCAAGATACTCTTTCCTCCAGGCAGGAGCTATAAAAAGGCCTAATTGAAAGATTTTCCCTGCCAAAATGCAGACAGGGAAAAAAAAAATACAAAACAAAGGACATGATACGCTGGGCTTTGATGCTGCTGGCTGTATCAGAGGGCTGGTGTGTGTGTGATAGATGCCTAGGATAAGTTTGGTATTTTTCTTTCTTTCGTTCTTTCTGTCTTTCTTTTTCTTTCTTTCAGATCCTATATACATGTATTTGAACTAATTCAAATAGAAGTGTAATAAATAATTGAACACTTTTTCAACGTAAAAGACCTGGGGACATCTTCACACTTTTCTCTTTACCCTGAAAAGCATGCATGAATATCAATGACTGCTTAACCACCAGCTAATTAACAGCTACTCTCCTAGCTCCCCTTTGTCACATGATTTTAGCTCGACGTACTACGTTTAGTTTCAGAATCAGTTTATACAGGATAGTTAGAAAATATTGTTTTATATTGTGTCGCTTTTGCTATATGGCTATATGCTTTATACAACAGAGTTTTAGCGGCAGGTAAAAAAAATACAAAATTTGCTTAAATTCAAACTGTTTTGAGTATAAAATCGTAGCGATATGAGATTGAAGTGGTAATATTTTGCAAAAAATCACAGAATTGCGAGAAACTGTTTTGCAAAAAATGGATGTGGAGTATTTAGTTAAATTTTACTTCAGGTTAGGATTTAGCAATAAGGAAATTCTTTGTCTTTTGGTGCCTCAGCACAGAGTTATTATCGGTAAACGGACACCACAGCAGTTATTTACGAAACCGGTAATGTAGAATATCGATGGCTACATCTGCGTGCTGTCCGAAGAGAAGTTGATGTTTCTCAAGAGAATATGAGGATGATCAAATAAATCGGTCCTGAAGGAGTTGAACACCGGCACACAGCTTTTTGTCTTAAAATATTACAACTTTTCCTGGCATTAATACAACTTTAATCTCATAATCTCGTAATCAATAAATTTTATGGGCTTCATTTCTTTCTTTCTTTCTTTTTTTACTTTATATCTGGTCATCTTTACATCTTTAACTTGTTTAAGTTCATGAGGAAGAAACCTTGAGAGGAACCAGACTCAAAAGAGGAACCCATCCTCATTTGGGTGATGTCAGGAGCGTGATCATAGTCTTTAAACAATACAAAATACTGGAAAGTGAGAACCACCATGAGCATCAGAGTGTGTGATTAGGTGTAATGTCCTTTTTACAGTTGTATACAGTCAGTTGATGTTGTAGATCCAGGAGCTAATGAGCAACTCATTAAAATAAAGCTCAACATTTGAGATCATCGTAGATCCAACACCAAATATTCCTTGCCAAAACCTTTGAAAATTTTAAGAGGTCTAATGCCAAACTCTACATGAAGTGGGATCCAAGTGGCGCTATTACGTCTGGTGGTTCGGAATTTTTGCAGGGTCGGCAAATACTTTTTTGAAGATCTATAATCTTCATGAGGTGGGAAACAACTAGAGCTGGCACAACCTTCTAGATGCCTTAGGACGGGTAGAGAAAGAAAGCAGTGGAGAGGAATTGACTGGTCAGGGGGAGATGGATTGGGAGCCTAGTATTACATCCATTGACAAATCAGGAAGTGTTTTTCTGATCATTTCTGATTTCTTATGCAAATACGGGTTTCATACTGTACATGAGTGGGAGTATTCCATCTCAAATGGTTCAGTAATTGTTGGTTGACCATTTGTTTTTAGTTTTTTGACTGATTTCATGTATGTATACCACCAGTTTTTACTTGGTTTAACTATAAACAACCGTCTTTTTGTCATTGCACACAACAATTTTGTTCATACAGCTGTTCACGGAACCCTACGTATCGAGGCTAATGAAGGTCCAAGCTCCCTTGATACTTTAAAGGACATTACAAGGTACATGTACAGGTATAAAGCTTCAAGACAAGGTGCATGTTCAGGGTTGAGACTCCTCTGATGGATTCTTTTTATGGGGTCAAGTACAAAAATTCCCCTTAGTTTTAAGGTTAATATCTCTGGTCTGTTTGTCAGAGAAGTAAGTCCTCTATAGTAGGGATCTACAGTAAAAAGTGGTATTTGAAATCTGTGGAAAATCCCACTATATTCCTGCATTTTACGAAATGAAAATAAATAAAAGCAATGCGCCTGTTCCCCATATTATTTTACGGTTTTGTATTACAGGAAGTATGCCGTCACTTGTGTATAATACTTTAAGTATAACCTTCGCCAGACTTTATGAAGACGGTGTGTAGTTTGGAATGAAACCTAAGCCGTGACTTTTCAGCATCATGACCTGTGCTCTCGGGTTGTGTATGAGCTTTCTCAGAGCAGACCAGAGTCTCAAGAGTCTGGGCTTTATATAGAGATGTAGTGTATTATCACCTCTGTACAACTGTCAGGTAAACTGCGAGTGGTACATTTTTAACTGATTGTAAAAAAATGTTGGAACTCGCTCACGCTAAACGGAAGGTGTTTTTGTGTGTGTGTGTGTGTGTGTGTGTGTGTGTGTGTGTGTGTGTGTGTGTGTGTGTGTGTGTGTGTGTGTGTTTTTAAATATATACATTGATCAGGCATAACTTTATGACCACTGCCTAATATTGTGTTGGTCTCCCTTTTTAGCTTTGGGGGAAAAATAGAAAAACAACAGACATGGGTGGCTTTTGTCATAAAATGAATTGTGGATGCCAGAGATTGACACACGCTAAAAGTTTTTATATGCAAGACCTGTCGAGCATCAACAGCATGAACTTCTTCAGCAGTTTGAGCTACAGGAGCTCGTCTGTTGGATCGGACCACACGGACCACCCTTTGCTCCCCACGTGCATCATTTGAGCCTTGGCCGCCCACGACCCTGTCGCCGGTTCACCACTGTTCCTTCCTTGGAGCACTTTAGATAGATACTGAGCACTGCAGATCATAACATCCCACAAGAGCTGCAGTTTTAGAGATACTCTGACCCAGTCGTCTAGACGTCACAATTTGGCCCTTATCTAACTCAAACTTAAATCTTTACGCTCACCCAATTTTCCTGCTTCTAACACATTAAATTTAAGAGGAAAATGTTCACTTGCTGCCTAATAAATATATCCACCCCCTAACATGTGCCATGATGAAGAAATAGTGTTATTTACTTCACCGCTCATAATGTTATGCCTGATCGGTGTAGATCCAAACACCAATTTGTAAAACCAGAACCAATGACCCAAAGAGTGTAAAAGTGATAAGTATTATTAGATCATTCAGGGATCTAAGTAGAAACCAGGACATTTCAGATGTACATATGGTTTTGCAGTTAATTTAGGAAGCACAGCTTTCCTGATTAATAAAAATGAAGCTGTTAGTAAACTATAACAGAAATTCAGAACTCGCACACGGATCACGATGTATTATACATACAGGCTGTAAAATTGTGTAAAATTCTTTTCACACTATTCCTTTGAACTCGAAACCCCTGGCTGCATTCGCTTTCAGTGTCTGTTTAATTATGAAGCATTTATCCTGAAACAGGGTGCATTAATCAAATATAGATCAGCGTGGGACCGCAGTGCCTTGGCAAGCTACAGTGAGACTACTTTTATTACTAAAAGGTCTCCTGCAGAAGCTGAGATTCCACATCGGCAGATGAAAATCGGAAAAAAAAAAAACTTGAATACTCAAAATATAAATACTTTGTGCTGAGATTCTGTGTGGAATTAGTGTGTATGGATATTAGTGGTTGTGTGTGTACAGAAAGAATGGTGGGGGGAATATAAGGACATGTAAGAGTAGATGAGCATCACGGGGGGGGGGTGGGAATCCCTGGTTAACGCTGCTGCACTGATGTTTCGTCTAAAGGTCACAGGCAATAACTATGTATAACCCACAAGCTTTTATATATATTGATTAGTTAAAGGCTGTCGGTGCCGTTCCTCTTACGGAGTTCCACGTCATACCTCTGGGAATTATATTTTATTCCTTGTTTCCCTCTTAGCAAACATGAGGCCATGCAGGACTTTCAAGTGATTTTTCTTGAGAACATATTCAACCTTGCGTTACAGAATGAAACGCAAAATCTTCAGGCTCTTTACCTTCTCACTGTTTTGTTTTTAATAATCAGACATGAATGACATTCGCCTGAGACGTCTAAAAAAAAAATCTGTCTCAAGGGATTCTTGTCGTTATGGTAACGTTGGAACCAAACATCGCTCCTTGCTCCAACTTTGGATTGAATTCACTTTAATTATGTAATGTGCATATGAATGAAGTTCAGCTACAGAGTGGCAAATTTAGGAAACATATATAAACAATAGGAAGCTGCCATTGAAATGGTTAAAGGCAGAAAAGCATGTCAAATTTTTTATTCTACACCGATAATACATAACTTTATAAGATTATAACATTATGAGCGGTGAAATGAAGAACACTGATTATCTCTTCATCATGGCACCTGTTAGTCAGTGGGATATATTTGGCAGCAAGTGAAAATTTTTTCTTAAAGTTGATGTGTTAGAAGCAGGAAAAATGGGAGCGCGTAAGGATTTGAGTTCAACAAGGGCCAAATTGTGACGTCTAGACGACTGGGTCAGAGCATCTCCAAAACTGCAGCTCATGTGGAATGTTCTGGTCTGCAGTGGTCAGTATCTATCAAAAGTGCTCCAAGGAAGGAACGGTGGTGAACCGGCGACAGGGTCATGGGTGGCGAGGCTCATTGATGCACGTGGGGAGCGAAGGCTGGTCCGTGTGGTCCAATCGAACAGACGAGCTCCTGTAGCTCAAACGTAATGATTAAAAGTTAATGCTGTTGATGCTCGACGGGTCAGAGCTGTTTTGCCAGCAAAAGGGGGACCAACACTATATTAGGCAGGTGGTCATAAAGTTATGCCTGGTCGATGTATTTATGGAGAAACTGCTGGTTTATGGAAAGGTGTGAAAATCAGGACCACTTACTTCCTCCAGCTCTGTCCACCATTCAGAAACCAGCACCCAACCACATCTCTGCTTACTCAATATTATTTTATTGTAATAGCTGTAATATAGATAATGTGAGTTGCTTAATTTTTTTTTGCTATTCAAATATATAGGTGCTGCACCAAACCAGAAAAAAAACAAGAACTTAGACTAGGCTCATATGTAGTGAAACTCGGATCGCTGGCTGGAGAAAAAGCAACATCACTTCATCAGTGTACATTAGATTAAAAATCAATGCTGTTTCTATTCTCAATGGTTCAACCTTAATTCTTCACTTTGTGTCTCATTTCTTGATTTTTTCCGCTTAGTTAATTTGCCTATTTCATCCTTCGTTCTCGGTTTTATGCTGAGATTTGACAGCTCTGTTCACACAAGATTTTTGGCTCTTTTGGTGAACTGTTAGCGGACAAATCTCTCGTGGAAGAGTGCTGTTTCTGTCTGTAAAAATGACAAGAACGCTGCATGTTGACCTGCTGGGAGACACGTTTGACTCAGTGATGTTGAGATGTTTACCTGTGCAGCACAGTGAGTGAAGAAGGTCATTGTGTTCACATTCTCTCATTGTTTCTAAGTGAATCTCAAACATGAGTTTCCAACAGCTTCTCCTTAGACAATAAAGACATGCTCAGTGTAGTCAGTGTAATATTCCTTGCAGGAAATTCGTTTGCTCTATCGCATATCGACAGTGGTGCTTAAAAGTTTGTGAACTCTTCAGATTTTCTTACAAAAAAAGTCCTGACCTTCATCCAGTAGAAATGTTCTAGAATGATTTGAAGCAAGCAGTTTGTGTAATAAAACCCATCATGATCCTGGACCTAAATCTGTTCTGTACTGAGTAATGGGTTGATATTTCTCCAAGTCATTGTGATCAACAGTTACCAGAAATGTTTTGTTCTTTTGCCACTAATTGATATTTAATATTGGATAATTTTTCTCTCAAAAAAAAAAAATCACCAAGCATAATATTTTTGTCTTAATTTTTTTGATTAGATCTACTTCTAAATCTAAAGGGTTCACAAACTTTTAACAGTCTGATTTTGCAAAATGTAGTTGAGTAAAAAAAGATATGACTGACTGAAATGTAGTGGCGTTTCCCTAAATGAAAAAACTCATTTTTCCCCTGCTTTTAACAGATACTGTAACTATGAGAACTGTTCAGATGCTGGCTAGTATATCTCACCTCTTGACGGTTGCTATTCTAATGAGATAATCAGTGTTAAATACTTCATATGCATGTTGTCTTTTTATGTTATAGCTGATTGGTGTAAAAACCACCACAAGCTCCCAGATCAGCATCAGTATGTCCGAGTATAGATTCAACATCTCTCTAAAACGATACCATAGGCACCTTATTGTTGTTCCAAAGCACAATGTCTTCTCTTGGTGTTTCGATGATGCTAGTACCGATCCTGGAACAGAACACTCCTGTAGAAAAAGTTCAGATCTGGTCAAAATAAATCAACCACGCCAGCAAAATAAATTCAACCTCTGCTATTGTGTGCTTTCTAAGTTCAAAGTACATGCAGTAATTCAACATACAAATGCTTCCATACGTGGCCACGTTTCTCAGTTCCTCGGCTGTTTGCTCGCTCTTTGTGTCGATGCCCTTGCTCTCCCACTCTCTCTGACTAACATGTGTTGCGACCATTAATTCGCCTGTTACGTATGCATTTATTCATATTGAAATGTTCGACTGAAGTCCTGATTAGCATCCAAACCGAGTTTGTGTGTTTTCTGCACAGCCTTCAGTGTGTTTCCGTATTGTGCCAGAACAAACATTGCGTGTTCATGTTTGTTGTACATGCCTACTGTTTGAGTAATGAATTCTTGGAGGCTTTCAGTGCAGAAGAGAAGCACATGAAGTCTTAGAGACATTTTAATTTTCTATCTCGTCCTTTTTTCCCACTCTGAATGGCTGAAACGGTGTGTAAAGGTGATTGAGGTTCTCAGGCATACACTTACGAGCTTACTTTTTTCTAGAAATTCTCTCTCGCTTTCTCTGTGTGTACGTATATAAAACCCCAATTATTATATATGAGTTAAAAACAAGGTAATTTTACCGCAGTTGTAAACATGCTACACATCTTTAGTCTATATAAATCGGGGAACGGAGGAGACCATTTGCTGAAGGAATTTTGCTCCCTGTGTGTCTGAGAAAGGATAAAAGTTGCTCAAAAGTTCTGGGTGTCCTTTGTTGTGTTTTTTTAATGATGCACCAAATGTTTTCAAATGGTGAAAGGTCTAGACTGCAGGCAGGCCACGTCAGCACCCGGCCTCCTCTACTACGAAGTCATGCATTTGATGTTTTCTATTTTCTATTGTGAAAATATTGAGATTTGCAACTAATTGCATTCTGTTTTATTAACATTTAACACAACATCCCAACTTTTTGTGTGTGTGTGTGTGTGTGTGTTTAGAGACATATACCGTATATATATATATTCATTTAATCCTAACCTAAAAGTAAAAAGGAATTTTATTGGTGATCTTTTCTGAACAAATATCCACTCTGGACAGTTTGCACAAATGATAAATAATAGGATACAAACTTGAGCAACATATTCGTAGATCAGACAATTTAGCAGAACATTGTACAGGGTTATTTCTCATTATACGAAGAGGACATGATTCGGTCTCCCATTTCCTGTTATTTTTGCTGCTTTTGAAAAGCACATAGTGATCCGTATGAACTTCTGGTAGGCAAGCCAGAATGTATGATGAAGCCACTGATTCATTATGTCTTGATTGGTTGATCAGTTATTTTCCATTCAGGTTGTAAAAGAGTTTCACGCAACCAAAAAAATATGATGGCAGGAAATCTGTTATTGAGGCACAGTGGAAAAATGAGTAATTTTATATAATAACAATAAATTATTTTTAATCATAATTATTTTATCATTAGTTTTTTTATTTTTAAATACAAGTAGCATGTCACAAATTAAATTCATAGTGTGAATAGTCCTAGTAAATTTACAACATTTCACAATCAAATTTACACTCATATTTGTTTATAAAATAGCTAAAAAAAAAAAAATTTGACCATTACACTTCAAGTAGAGCAGGAGAGAACATGTTACTTTTGTAGGCTTGTGGGGGGAAAAATAGCTGAATCCACTGTTGAAAACTGTAGCGAGTGACTGAATAGTCGACCACGATATATTTATTAAATATGTATGACTGTATGCCACAGTCAGTGTAGTTTTGCACACAAATTAATGAGGCCATGAGAGACTAAATCCAGGTTGAGAAGTCATCTTTTGTGTGTGCAGTGTAAGCGCTTTTTTTTTTTAATCATGCTTTTAATTCACTCATTTGTCAAGATGATGAAATAGTGCCAGCATTTGGGTAAATTTTGTGTAATGTGCTCTCCTGATGATAAAATGAAAAGGTTGTAGATGTCCTACACTGTTATTATTTAGAAAGTGACCAATCATTTGTGACCAATATTTATATATAATTTATTTCTACTCGCTGAACTGTTTCTCGAGCGCGTTCTCGCAGCACCGCTGCTGCTACGTGAATATGACGTATCACAACGCTATGGAGACCAAGGCGTGTTCTGAGAGTCACATGGAATACAGATTAACATGGCAGAGGTAGAGCTGTAACTTCCTGGAGACAGTGCATATATCTCGCCCTGTGAGATGCCCCACTCTCGCTACGACGGAGTAAAGTTTCTCAGTGTGTATTTATTTCAGTTCCAAACAGCAATTTTAGTGATAAAATTATGTCTCATAGGCACCAAGTATGTCTCCTGCTGGTAGTGAAAAAAAAAAAGAGGAAAGACATCAGTTTAGAGCAGAAAATGAAAATTATAAATCAGCATGAAGCAGGAAAGACTGTCACAGTCATAGCACCATCTTCCACTTACGATATTTTTGACTTATGATGGGGTCGTCGTAAGTAGAAGACTACCTGTGTGTATGAGTGTGAGTGTGTGTGTGTGTGTGTATATATATATTTTATATTTATATTTATCAAAACAAACACTAACTAAGCTACCATCTTCCGCATTGGTCTGTAATAAGGTCTCGATGTGTATAAATTCAAGTACGGCTTTTAACCTTTTAACCTACACATTTTATATGTGTGAATAACTTTCTACGATGTTTTATGAAAATTGTATTTTCCGCATGTAAGGGAAAGGCGCACAGTTATATTTCTAACAATTATAAATTGTAGTGAACTGCTGAGATTTGGTACAATGTAAAATAATGAGAGAAAAGTTTGTTTCGAAAAACTCGAAAAATGGACGTTATAAAAGGTAAAACGAATCATCAACAGGGAGCGATTTCTCTGTTTTTTCTGGAATTTACTTTTTAGGATCTCATCCACTTTGCTGAATTTGTTAGGGATTTGCAATGACAGTAACAGATTAATGAAGGCTGATGCTATATTATATTAATTCTGAACCACTGAATCATATGGCACACTTTTATATTATCCTGTGACCTTGACATCTTACTATATTCCTCCATGCGTGTCGTCCTGCCTTGAGACACCTGTGTTAAAGGCAATTACACAGAGCTGAAATATTCACTCGTTCCCTGGATGCAGGATTCGACATCGCTTCACACCTTCAACAGGGAATGAAGGAGACGTTGGCTTTACACTGGCCCCCAGGCTGTAATGACACATGGACATAAAAGAAAGGCAGGGACACGTCAGGTGTGTACAGCCCCTCAGCCCTCTGGGTAACTCTGCAGGGAAATCAACAGTTTGATATGCAGAGGCTGGGTGAAATAAAACGGGGTGCTGGTAATAAAAAAATGCAAAGCCGTGGCATTTTGGAGACGGCATGTGATATACTGTCGGGCTTTGAGTCAGGAAGCGGCTTCCTTTTTATGGTCGCTCTGACACAAAGCTATCCGGGGATTTCCTTCATTGATCCGGTCTTGTTTGTGTTTATGTATGTTCTCTGACATTTACCGTGTTTTTTTTTGTTTTTTTTGGGAATGCATTTTCATTTTACGCATGATGGAGGCAATTTTCATTTCAGATGAAAGTGCAGAGACAGGCTCTTTATTGTCACTGAGCATTCGTTTGATGAAATGCCTTTTATAAATTCTTTGTTTTTTTTTCCTCTTTTTTTTTCCTTAGGCTTGGTGAAGCTGGGGGTTCACTGTGTCACGTGTCAGAAAGTCGCCATAAAGATCGTGAACCGGGAAAAACTTAGCGAGTCAGTATTGATGAAGGTAAGTTAATTTTTTATTTAATTTTTAAGCGTTTTGGTTTATGTACATGCCTTGGTTTGTATATTTCTTTTCAGAATAGATCGATTAAATAATTTCTTGAAGTCTTCTTGAAAAAATTATTTTATCCAGTCTCTAAATCCAGTGAATAAATAATAATTCCAGCATATACAGTACAGACCAAAAGTTTGGACACACCTTCTAAGAGTTTTCTTTATTTTCATGACTATGAAAATTGTAGATTCACACTGAAGGCATCAAAACTATGAATGAACACATGTGGAATTATATATGGAATTATATACATAACAAAAAAGTGTGAAACAACTGAAAAATGTCATATTCTAGGTTCTTCAAAGTAGCCACCTTTTGCTTTGATTACTGCTTTGCACACTCTTGGCATTCTCTTGATGAGCTTCAAGAGGTAGTCACCTGAAATGGTCTTCCAACAGTCTTGAAGGAGTTCCCCGAGAGATGCTTGGCACTTGTTGGCCCTTTTGCCTTCACTCTGCGGTCCAGCTCACCCCTAAACCATCTCGATTGGGTTCAGGTCCGGTGACTGTGGAGGCCAGGTCATCTGGCGCAGCACCCCATCACTCTCCTTCTTGGTCAAATAGCCCTTGATGCCTTCAGTGTGACTCTACAATTTTCATAGTCATGAAAATAAAGAAAACTCTTTGAATGAGAAGGTGTGTCCAAACTTTTGGTTTGTACTGTATGTCTGAGCTTTGTTGTCCATTTATATCTGACCTGGTCTTCCTTTTTTACATTCACTCACAGAGCCTGAATTCTTGCATTTCATAAATCATATTTGCATTTCAAAAAAACATATGTAGACTTGATACAAAGTCCAAGGTTGATTTTTTAATAGTCGTTTCACTACTTTGGGTTACTAGTCGGTATGTCGGGGTTCAATCCACGGCATCGGCAAGCTGCCACCAAGCTGCCACTCTTGAGGCCCGTGAGCGAAGCCCTTAACACTCTGCGATCCAGGGGTGCGGTATCATGGCTGACACTGTGCTCTGACCCCAACTACCTACACAACATCCCTGGAATATTTGAAGAAATACAAATTAGATTCATCCCAACGGTGTTCAACAGAGATAAAGTTGAACTGCCATTGTTCTGGAAAGATGTTTCACTAGATTTTGGAGTGTGGTTGTAAAGACCACAAGTTGTTCAATAGGGTTGAGGTCAGGTCTCTATAGGAGGCAACTTAAGATCTTCCACTCTAACCCATGTAGAGCATATCTTCATGGAGCTGGCTTTGTGCAAAGGGACAGTAGCCATGTTTACATGTACACTTTCTTGTCATTTAGATTAAAATACAAATAAAGTTCAAATACAACAAAGTGTTTTCACGGGATTTAAGAATAGAGACCATGTTGCGGATATCAAGAGGAAGTACATTTCACTGGTATGGGGCAAAAAGCTCGAGATCCAAGGTGGAGTTCCCTTTTTTCTAATGCACTCAATTTTTGTAGAAAGTGTTGCTCTTGATCAAGCAACAGCATGATTTTGTAGGCAAACTACTGCTGGAAGGTATAAGAGAAAGACCGGTGCAGGAAGCTGAACTTTTTGGTGGCTTTGCATCTCTAAGGAGCATCTCAATGATCAGCAGAAGTGTATGGACGGAGGTCCATGGTAAGGACTGGTTAGAGCGGGTTGTAATGCTGGAATTTAGTGACCTGGAATGGGAACTAAACTTTCGCTAGAGTCGCCGGTCATTTACACGTTTTTGTGGCCCCATAAGAAAATACAGTCAGAAATCCAATTCCGCTTATTTTGTTTGTTTAATTTCGTTCGGTTTATGGCAAGGTTTATCCCACCCCTCTCAACTCGATTACAATTTCATTCGTTTTGGGCATTTTTATTCTGATTGAGGTGTGTATATGGAGCGTTTCCATTCGGATTGGACTTTTAAACCGATTAAAATGCATCATGTTAACGCACCTATAGTTATGCTGGAATGGGTTTGGGTCTCATAGTTCAAGTGAAGGGAAAATGTAATGCTAGAAGATTCAACAACATCCTATACAATTGAGTGTCCCAACTTTGTGCTAACAATTTGAGGCTGACCCACATATGACTGCAAAAGTCCAGATAGTGTCCCAAGAGTTTTTTCCCATTGTGTATTTGCACTGAAATGCAATGCTCAGTGTTTAAAGTTTGCTACCTTTTTGTACGTCGTATCATACTGTACTGTTGCACCAGTTTAAAGCGTTCTTCTACACACGACAGATAAACTTGAGACTTGAGTCTGCTGTGGCTATCGAGAACATTTCCTTCTTCTACTTCGTTAGGAACGCCAATTACGCAATTATTCTTTCTAAATCATCTGTAACACACTCATTAAGTGCACAGGCCATTTATCAGATTACATCCGCAAAATTAGAACTCGTTATCAGGGATCTTAATGAATCAGAGCTTAGGAGGCTTTCACACATATGAGACCCATTTATACCCATTTTGGAGATATTTCTTTTCATTTCTGTGTTGTTTAAAAAGGTGTCTAATTAAAAGAACCGGAATTTAGAAAAATTAAAGTTGGCTAACATTTTTTTCAGCCATACCTGTTTCTGTCTCAAATTGCTACAAAAAAAGAGGGAGGTATAAAATTTGGACATCTTTGTACTATAAACTGAATAATCGATTTTTGAAATAATCGTTAGTTGCAGGCCTAATTATATCATCTGTGTAGCTACACAATGTAGCCTCCTGAGTAGTGTGGGCTGCACTGAGGCCAAATGTAATCTTTGTGTTACTAGACAGTTGTCTAGGGTTTCTTTGGTCCACATAAAATGATTAGCATGGATGCTCTTACCCTAAAATCAAATTGTTTACCTCTGCACTATCTTTTACGCCAGCTTGTGGTCAGATGGCCAACATAAAATCCCACAGGCCTGAGAATTCGACTTGTTAAAAGTTCATCTGAGGTTAACCACAAACTCGTTTTGTCAACCTCGGTTAACTACGAGGCTCTCCGGCATGCCACGAAATGGAACATGACAGCTTTCAGTCTGACTTGCAATGTGAACAGTGACTGCTGATGACGCGCCACTTGTCCTTTTAATGAAAGTCAGTGCCTATAAACGGTACGTTTCTTACTTGTTCAAACACACACACACACACTGTGATCCACACACTCCCCATAAACACATGCACTATTCATATCCATATTCACATCCATGTGTTTGAACTAATTGATCATTTTTCGAAAGCCATGCCTGGGGTCTGATGGGAAATGAACGGTCCGTAATCTGATTAAGGGTAATTGCCTTTGATAGGGTGCAGTTGCAATACCTAGGAACAACCAGATGTGACTGATTTGAATTTAATTGATGTAAAAGTGGATGCAATTTCACGCAGCCCCCGAAGCCGTGCTCAGTTCCCCGCTTTGTTCCGACTGGCACGCTCGTGCACATGTGTTTTATGAGCAATAACATTTTTTCCTCCTATGAATCGCTGCCTTGTAGAGTGAACATCTATTACCCCAGAAAGCCCAAGATGGTGCACGGCAATTTGTGAGCTTCCGTCAGAAAACGAGTGCGTCGTATTAGGCTGGAAAAATCGGCACGACCAAACCTGTTCGAAACACGGAAAACGATTTCATGCCGTCTTTATCTTGTCTGATCATTTTTGTCGATAAAACTGCGGATCTGTAGATTGTGTCAGGCTCTTATTGTCTACTCCAAGGTCCCTGCAGGACTGTGAATCCCCCTCACTGCCTCTCAAACCACCGATGATCTTCCGTGAAGGTCTGCTGAATCAGCGAAACAAGCGATTTGCTCCCAATTACTGGCTTTCACCCGTTTCTGCTGATGCCCTTCTTTATGCTAACAAAAGGTGAGCTTTCAAATAGAAAGCACACCTCGAAGTTTTGACCCACTTACCTTTCTATTCCATTTTTAACCGCCCTTCTATTGGCTTCATTATATGGTTAATGGCTCATTAACTCCTGGAGGACCGTAGGCCGACCGGGGATGTAGATGCAGTTGATTGGCTGAAGGCTGTAATTGTGTGACTGGACTCCCTGGGCTCTTTTTCCCCAGCTGCTCTCACTAGACTCAGTAGGAGGTAAAGCTACACCTGCCATCGAAAGAGATGTTGCTTATTTCATTCATTATTGTATGCTGTTCTATGATTACGCAAGGGAGCTCTAATCTGCACCACTGGGATGCTAGTGGAGACCATGTTTGTATAGATGCAGGGCCCTGGAATAATTTAGGGTCATACTCTTGAGAAATCAGAGTTCCTAATAGGGGGTTCTTTGGATTGTTCAGGTTTATGGCTTGTGATTTATTTTTTCATAGGGAAATATTCAAAGTGACAAACCAAAGATTCCTGTACAGTAATAATTTTGCTTTTTTTTTTTTTGACTGTTTGCTTGACATATATTTTGTGCTGATAGGCAAATGTCTAAAATTGAACAGATGTGTGGATATTTGTATATTTAAAAATCAGGAGACCGTAGACTTATCAGCACTACGATTCGGAGAGTTACCACCTGTAATAAATCCTTAACCTCAAAGAAAATATGCATATGTTACTGTTATTGTGTTACTGCGTATCAACTATATATGGTTAAAATGACAATATAGGCACCAGAGTGTAGTAACATTTTCAAATAAAATGCACAAATGCTTGATTGCAATAATTATGCTAGATTACAAATGGTGGACCAGGTCCCACAAGCCACTGCACCTCAATGTACCATGTCACGTTTTTGTTTCTGCACCTGATTCATGCGATGGATATGCGAAGAAAGAATTTCACTGTGCTGTCATTTATATGTGGCAAAGTCTATTTTATATATATATATATATATATATATATGTTTGTTTTTTATTCAATTGTTGTTCTTGTCTTTTTCATAGTTTTTGCCATCTCCCTTGTTTCACAGTCTGGTTATAGTTTTCGTTACTTTGCATCCGCGCTCTACTTTTGCTCCATTACATGGCGGCTAGTGGTCACTAATTGGCCACATGAGCTCTGTCTAGCTTCTAGCCAGTGGTTAAATTTGCCAGATTGCAAGAATATATCCACCCAGAGATTAGAATCTGCAAAGTTGTTCACTATTTTCGAAGTGAAATAAAAAGACGAGGGTGTTTGTCAACCTTTACTACAAGTGTGAAGTATGATTCTGTGAAAGAGAAATAAACATTACAAAATGTAAAAACGTTCCCAGACATGAATTTTGCCAGCACATTGCTTTTTGCTTGAAGCTGGAAAGTGGTGATGATTTTTCTTTATTAGTTGTAAAACTGATACAACTGCGAATTCTGCCAAAACCTGCAAGGACTCGAAAAACCATCAAGATTTAAGGATTCTAATGTAGAATGCTGTTTTCATGCAGGTCATTTGTTCTAAAAATGACCACGGATGTTTTGGTGTTTTCGGACTTTAATGTAAATAAGATGTCGTCAATGGCGAGAGAACCTGTTACATGAATAATGCAAGCTCTTAGAAACTACTACGTTCCTCTGCATGTACAATCCAACATTGAATTCTCTTTATATGCATATGCTCCTGGCATAGGTCTTTTTTTTACAGTCTCCTGGCACAGAGCAGAACAACCTGTGGACATCTTTTAATGGGATTTCTTACTTCAGTGTAATCTTGTATCAGTTCTATTGTTCATGAAGTGGGAGGTGGATACTGGAAAAGCACACATTTCCTTTTCTTGCAAAAATAAACAAATAAATACCCAGCAATGACTGTATTAGCATGGAGGCAGGCATTCAGCACGAGGTCACCTGTCTTTGTTTTTCGCTTATCCTTTTATTCCGCTCTGCCTCAAGCAGAACCCCCCATTGGGTGCCATTTGCATAGTATGGGATCTTTGTGCTATAGTGTATGTGTGTTGTTATGTGGGGGTTGGGAAGTACAACTGGCTATGCTTTTGTCTGTGTTTCAATATTCTCTGCAATGTGTTTGTGTGTGTGTGTGTGTGTGTGTGTGTGTGTGTGTGTGTGTAGGTGTGTGTAGGTGTGTGTGTGTGTGTGTGTGAATGTGTTCACAGATGCATGTCTGCACTGAGGCGGGGGTGATGTTGAGTGTCAGGTAGTCACGTACGCAGATCAGTAGTTTGGCATTTGGGAACAGGGCCTTCCCAGCGAGCGGTGCTGCCCTGCTTGGCCCCTCCTGAGCTAATGAAGTCATCTCTGGCATTTTCATGCATGTAGCGGGGAAAAAAAAAAAAAAAAAAAAGAACAAAAAGAGGGGGAAAAAAAACCCACACTGACTCTCTGTAAAGTTACTCTAATGAGGGTTATGTCAGAATTCAACCTGAGCCCATTTTCCCTCGCAGTGGAGAGCTGATTTCGAAGGGCAAATTGTGCATAAAAAAAGGCGCCTTGAACAGTAATCGAATACAGTCAAAACCGTGTGTGTAAAATAGCTCCGGGAAACAATGTCACAGTAAATTCTATTATAATTCATACATAATCAAACACATGCTTATTACTGCTGCTCCTTTACAAGTGGTTTTGTCATTGTTGATCTATAGTACACACTGAAACGTTCCTCCAGGACCAAGTGCTACAACACAATATTAAAAAGGAACACAATATAACACAAAAAAACTAAAACAAACAGACAGGACAATATGTAAAGTGCATATGTGCCAATGTGTACAACCGACTTTTAGCCCAACACAATAAAAGTGACTATGCAGCATCATTCAATACACAGAGCTAAATGTAAGATACATTGTACATATTATAATCAACCAAGTACATGGTGCTGATTCAACAGCAGTTTGTGCTGAATTTGTATGTCTGACTGTGAGGACCAACAGTCTAAAGATCCATGAAGTTATTGAGCAACTTAAGAACTTTAAGGATAGATTTAAACTGTAATTAATAACAGTCTACTACAACACCTCAACAATGATGGAACTGTACTAAATGGACGTTAAGTGCCATCCAGGTGAGGTTCCCTTTTGAATCTGGTTTTGCTCAAGGTTTCTGCCTTCTCAGGAAGTTTTTCCTTGCCATTCTCACTACTGGCTCGCACATTAGGGATAAACGTACAATTATGAGGAATAACATTACAGGCACTAAACTTCTACATTCTTTTATACAACTTTAAGTGCTTTATCTCTGTAAAACTGCTTTGAGACAATGACGATTGTCAAAATAAATACAAATTAATTGGATTAATAGAATTTAAAAGAAACTTAAAGGGTAAAAATTGCAGAACACGGCGGTTTAGGAGAAATAACAATATACAGTGCCTGTCAAAAGTTTGGAAACATCCAGTCTTCTTTTGTTTCTATGCAACGAACTCAGTAAAAAGGAATTGGACATGAAATTGGAATGAGTGGAAGAAAGTTCTGTGGAGTCCAAATGAGACATTTCTGGCTCTAAGAGAAAAACCTCTGTAAGACTAAGAACAGGAGAGATGATGTGATCCGACTGCCTCACCCCCATAGTCAAACATGGAGGTGGAGCTTAATGGTATGGAGTTGTTTTAGAGCGGGAAGGTTGGAGACTTATTCTGGGTGTAAGAAATACTGAACCCACATGGCTGCCGTGCCATACTTACGCCATGCAATTCAATCTGGACTGCAGCTCATTGGAACAAACTTCACCAGACAACAAGACGATGAGCTGAAGCATACAGTACGTCTAAGCTCTGTAAGCAGTATTTATAAAGCAAATAATTATACAAATAATTATAAAGCAGCTGAAGCCTTATCTATTAGTGAATGGCCTGCCCAGTCACCACATCTAAATCCTATTGAACTGCTGGGATGAACTGGATTGTAAAGAAATCAGCTAAACATTTGAAGAAACAAAGCTGTGTGTAAAGCTCTTATTCATGCAAAGGGAGGATTTTTTTAATTGAAAAAAGTGGAACATCTGGAAATTTAGCTGGACAATCTAGTTTATTGAGTTGAAACAAAAAAAATGCATGTGTCTCTCAAAAACCATAAAAGACCAGATGCTTTCAGAATTTTGGACAGGCACTTTGATAGCAGGATAAATGAGAATTTTTACAATATAATTTCACAGTAATAAAGTGGAAATGCAGTAAAAATGCATTAAAACCAAGAAATAGAATATGGGTGCGTACATATAAATCGAAATCATTTCTAGTGATCACATCTATTTTGCTAATGATGTCAAGGCAGATCTCACGTGCACGTGTTTGTCCATGTGACTTTCCCTCGTGTTAATGGTGCAGCTTTGAAACATTTGAGTTTATGCAGAATCTCGGCTGCTGCTCGTCATTCAGGCGATAATGAATCAGCATCGTTTGCTTCCTGAGCTTGGGGAGGCGGAGCGCAGGAGATACTTCAGCAGTGTTTAGTGTTGGTCATGAGCTAGGACCCGAGGGCTGATTGCAAAAAAAGATGATTGAGAGAAAGCATGCGAAAGAGAGAGCAGTCTATGCAGTAGTCAGCAGGTGGTGCAAGATGCAGCTGGGTCCTCGGGGAGTTTGCGTGCATTTCTGAAAACGAGCTGTGCGCCTCCTGGGAGATGCGAGAAGGGAGGAGGAGAAGAATTGTACATGCTGGACCCCTGCAGCGAGCAGATAACTAAAGCTTTGAATGGGTGCCATGCACAGCACTTTAAAGAGAGAGAGAGAAAAGGTTGCACATGAGCGAAAGCTTGCTCTCTGCAAGTTTTGCTGGATGGATGATGGATGATGCCACCCGGTGTGAGTGCACTCGCACGATAACCCACTAGCACAGAATTAGCATTAAGAGTAAGTCAGGGAAGCTTAACCCTTTTACAGTGTAGCATGATGTGTCTACTCCTACTTGCTGCTCTGTCTTCATTTGTCCTGCTCTGGACACTGTGGTGAAATGTGTCTACGGGAAAAAAAAATCATAATTTTTGCATTCAAATGCTGTTCAATCTGATGTGTTTGGAAACGTCTGTTTTGTGCAAGATTTGTTCTCAGAGACACTGTTGTGGGTCATCAGAACGCAGATACTTTCATGTTTCCTGGTTGTTTTACAGTCTTTGTAAATATACCTTGTTGTTATGACTGGTTCTCATCTTCACATGAAAGTAAAAGGTTCTTCTCAGCGTTATAACAGCCACGGTACAGAGGAGATCGGAAACTCGAGCTTAGTGTGTAGAAGTTGAATAATATACATAATAGTTCATTGGTAAAGGCTCTGGGTTACTAATCAGAAGGTCACAGGGTTCAAGCCCTGGCATCGCCAAGCTGCCACTTTTGGGCCCTTGAGCAAGGTCCTAAGAATTATGCAATGAAAATTGTACTGTGCTGCAATGGACATGTGACAAGTATAAAGCACCTATTTATTTTTATTTTCCTGCAATACAAAGGTGAAGGTTTATGAACCCTGCTTAAGAATTTGTGACTGAATAGATTGGATTATGATTATTAAAATGTAACTGAATGATTAGAATAATCCTTTTCTGTTATTATACGAAGTACAGGCCCAAAAATTGCAATGTATATAAATAAATGCATCTAATTCTCATCTATAGGATTAGATAAGACTCTACAACAGGTTCTACATAGATCTTCTAATAATTAAAGGGTTCTGTGTAATGAGGAACCTTTTTTTTGTTTTTTTTTCTTTTTTTTTTAAAGGGTCTTCTAAAGATCATCTAAAAGAGCTATTTGTTTAAAATCATAAGTAAATATCAATCGGTTGCTAGCTCATCCGTTAGACAGCACATTGGATAGGTTCGCCCACAACTAGCACATTGGTTATTGTACCAAAATAGCAAACAGTGATTGTTTGCTTCCTCCAACAACAGGTTAAGGGTGGTTCAATATTGTTTACTTCAGATAAGAACCATACCCAGAAATAGTAGTCAGAGTTAAGCAGAGAAAGAAATCAATTGTGATCAACTGATTGATTGAATCATTCATTCATTCATTTATTTATTAATATTCTTTTTTTTTTCATTATTGCTGGGACCTCCAGTATCTCCAGAATGTACCTCCTCCTGGGGGATTCCCAGATTTCCCAAGGCATCTGTGAATGTCTAATCTCTCTAGCAGGTCCCCAGGGTCTCCATCCAGTAGGATGTGGGCTTAATCCAGCTCTAGTGGGAGCTGACCAGTTAACAATCTATGTAAGATTCCCAAAATTACTCCCTCTCAATCTTAGAGAAGCAATGGCTCAATTTCAAGGCTTTTTCCCAAATCGTCACCCTATCACGAAAAGTCATCCTAGTAATCCGGCCGAGGAAGCTCATTTCCCCAGGATTGTTCTTTGGGTCACTACACACAACTCATGTGTCTATGTGAGGGTAGATTGACCAGTAAACAAAGAGCTTTGTCTGAAAACTAAGGTCCTGCTTCACTGCCTTAGACACAATCCTCAATTCTTATTTTAGAGTATGGGCGAAAAACATAGAGAGAACCTCAGACCTGGAGGTGCTGATTTAGTCTCCTTTATATTTAGATGTACATTTATGGCATTTGACAGACGTGCTTAGCCAGAGCAAGGTTTAGGTCATTCGTACAACTAAGCAGCTATAGGGTTAAGGGCTTTGCACAGGGCCACAGGAGTGGCAGCTTGGTGTAACTACACATACACAATATGGATAAAAAATATGGACACCTGACCTTTCCTGCCGTATTTGGTTCTTCTCCAAACTGTTACCACAAAGCCGAATGTACACAATTTATAGGATGTCTTCGGATGTGAAATAATAAAACATGGTTTAACATGGTTTTAAGAGGAACATCTTAAATGGCCTGCTATAGAAGTCTGATCTCAACCCTATTGAACACTGTTGGGATGAAGGTGAACACTGACTGCATCTCAGGCTCCCTCATTTCACCTACATCAGTACCTGACTTTACTAACATCCTTCTGGCTGATGAACACAAATGTCTACAAGCACACTTCAGAAACTAGTGGATCATCTTCCCAGAAGGGTGGAGGGAATTATAAGGACCGAAGTTTAATTAAAATCTCAAAAGGCACATATAGTTATGACCAGGTGTCCACAAACTTTTGGCAATATTGTGTATGTATAAAAGACAAAGAGGGAGAAAGTCAGTGTGTTCTACTTCATTTTATAATACCAAACAATAATTCAGCAAATCTTACCTCTTCGCACTCGTCCCTGTAGGCCTGCAGTAAATGACAGATATGGTCCAAAAAAATAAAGCAGAGAGGAATAAATACACAAGTGATTCTGAACTACATTTACTAGATTTACTCTGGACCTGCTGTGTGGCTGGCCCTTTCCTGACGGCGTCCTAGTTAACTAAAAGCTTTGCCGCTGAGCCTCGGTTGCCGCGCGGCTTGGGAAAACATAAAGCGAATGACAAAAGCGTCTTTTTTTTTTCCCAAAGCCAATTTAAACGGCTGCTCGAAAATCCCAAACCTGTGCTTGCTCAGCAAATCATGTTGTATAAATTGCCTGGAATTTTTCCCCTTTTATCAAGTCAAGTAGGCTTTATTGTCATTTTAACCATATACAGTGCAGTACACAGTGAAACGAAACAACATTTCCCCAGGACCAAAGTGCTACAGCAAACAACGTAAATGAACAAAAGTAACACAAAAATCGCAGAACTACACATAACTCTAAACTAACAACACAAAGTGCACATGTGAAACATTGTTACATGTGTAGTAACTTGTATAACTATCAATAAAGTCGGCCATCTTTTTCTCTGCGGGTACACAATTTATTTTGTATTACAATAGTAGGAGCGTAACGGTGCACGTATTCATACCGGACTGTTTCAGTACAGAGGTTTCAGGACATTTTTATTATTAAACTTGAAAACATACACAACAACGTCAGGGGTATAAAAAAGAAACTAGAGTTAGCGCAGTGTCACTGCGGCTACTCGTTTAGTACCGGAAATACGTTTTGTAGGGCACAGATTTGTAGTGCATTATAAAAGTTTTTGTTTTGCGCATGCGTGTCTGGCGAAATGGACTCTTTACCATTTTATGCCCAGCTTCAAGAATTTCTCTAAAAAGAGATAATCCTGACAATTTCCCATATTGAGGGAGTGAATGAATGGAGGATGGAAAGAATGAAGACATTTGTTTAAGAACAGTTAAGTAGAAAATATCTTTTAGAAAATTTAAGCTTAAGTGTAAAACACACACACATGTATATGCACATCTGTATTACCCAAATGGGGTCTAACAAATGTAAATTATTGAATACATTTTTTAATTCAATTTAATTTAATTTGACCAATTCAAATTTATGCCAATTTAATCATTTACTTAATTGAATCAACATAATAAAAGTGTATATTGCATCAATTTGTTGTATTTTATTTTTATATATTTTATTTGTATAAAATATTGTATATATTTATTAAAGCAGGGAATTTATTTATTTATTTTTTTAAACGAGCAATTTTGCATTTCTTCACTTACTTACTGTACTTTTGACTTCAAAACCGAGATACGTACCGAATTGTGAATTTTGTGTACCGTTTCACTCCTACTTAATATGTATCTTTACATTTCTAATATTTAAAAACAAAAAATTGTATTTCCCTATGGGATCAGTAGGTATTCTGATACTGATACTATCCTCTCCAGCAGGGTCAGAAAGACCTCATGTTCTCCGCATCTGCTCTAAGGTGATCCCACATTTAGCATACAAACAAACCACTCTGCTAATCACGCAGATTAAATGGTGTTTAAGCATATGCATTGCTGATTTTGTGCTGAGTGATATGATCGGTCAGATCAATGACCCTTGTGGACTTGCAGCCTTAGCCTGGCCTTGATAGCATAGCTCCCAGATAGAGAGTGCTGATTGCCCATCATGCTTTACTCAGAGATAGAGCATGGCACCTCAGTATGACAACCCCCCGACCCCTCCCCCCAAACCGGCAGTGTACTTCACAGGAAACTTGTTTGCTTGGATGCTTTCGTCAGCCGTACGTCGGCCTTTGCTAATGATGTCGACATGCGCAGGGCGAGCTAAGTGATTTGTGACGATGTTTGTTTATTCGTCGAGTGCTCGATCTAATGGGAGCACGAGGCAGAGGTTGTTGAAGAAGCGAGATCACTCGGGCGGGAGAGACGTGGACAGCACGAGAACATAAACGAGATGAATGTATGATTTAATGTACAATTTGTTCATTGAAGTCTGTGTCTGATGGCTGTATGACCGAACGAAACAAAATCTTTGGCATTTGTTTTAGATTTAAACGTGGGGCTGCTTTTGTTTGCAGGGTTGATATGTGTAGGAAATAAAATAGCACTGTTATGAAATCAAGCTAACATATGGGACATCCTAAATGATAAAGTGGTTAGCTTCAAAAGCTTGAGAATTTGATGCCTATGAATGTGATTATGGTCCAATGATCTGCTTTTAACAAGCTAATTGATGAATGCGCATGATTGGACAAAAACAAACAGAGGAACCCATGCTAGTGCATGATTGCTTCGTCCAGTCTGTGCTAGGTTACATGATACCCAGTCATGATCCATACTTTGGTCCACCAGATTATTGCTGGTTTATGGTACAATATATAACCAAAAGTATGAACGCTGTGTAAACATTTGACCTATACATTAACTTTTTCCAGACTGTTGACTCAAGAGGTTGCTACAGTAGCATGCTGCCAATTAGTTATCTAGAATGTCTTTGTGTGTTGGAGCATTACAATTTCCCCTTTACTGGAGGCTCAAACACACAGTTCCAGTATGATGATGGCCCTGTGCACAATGTGAGCTCAATTAAGACATGGTGTGTTAAGGTTTAATTAGAAGAACTCGAGTGTTCTGCCATTCAAGTGATCCCCATTGATCACCTCTGGGATGAACTGGAACGGGAACCTTCTCGGCATCCCAACATCAGTGTCTGATCTCATTAATGCTCTTGTGTCAGAAATAAATCACAAATCCCCACAGCTTTTCCTCAAAACCTAGTGGAACATCCTCCTAGAAGAGTGCAGACATTTTTTCAATCATCTTTGGAATGAGATGTTGAAACTAGCAAAATGTGTTTATCAGGTGGCCATATTATTCATGTAATTTGGAATTATGATGATTATTGGAACTCGGGCAGCCTCAGAAAGATATTGTTTTTATTTTTTGTACGTAAAATTCACTGGTTAGACAAAATTATTGGGATACCTGACATTTCCAGCCATATGTGGTTCTTCTCCAAAATTTTTCCACAAAGTTTGAGAAACGTAATTGTATAGTACATCTTTGGATGTGCTAACGTTACGCTTGCATTGCATTTTCTCTTCACTCATACTAGGAGTCCCAAAATCTGGATAAACAGTTGAGTCTATACATGGGTTGGATTAGAAGACTTTGTGTAGCCTCCTGGAGAGCTCTGACATCTCAGCAAACACATTCCAAAATCGTTCCAGAAGAGTTAATGCTGTTATAACAGTAAATATTGAATAAAATGGGACTAAAATGTTCCACTAGATTTTGCAGTGTCCTTGTGGAGATTTGTGCTCATTCATTCACAAAGCGCTTCAGTAAAGTCAGGTGCTGATGTAGGAGGTCGGAGCTCTATAGCAGGCCACTCGAGATCGTCCACTGCAACCCATGCATATCTTTATGAAGTTGTCTTTGTGTACAGGGGCATTGTCATGCTGAAACATGTTTGAGTCCTGTAGTTCAAGTGAAGGGAATTTTTTTACTCAGTTTTTTTAAAAACAAAACAAAAGAAAAACTTTGAAGGAACAAAAATTTACTTGTATACACTTGTGTATACTCATTTTTAGAGTGTGTGCTGTGTGTTCTGCTTCTAACTTTTCCTCATAAAATTCGATTCTACTTTAAAAAACAACAACAAAAAAGGGGGATTTAGTGATTTTTTTTTTTTTTTTTAAGTATTTTTCTCTCGCTCCCGGTTTGTGAGAGTGCGGCGAATAAAGGTATTAGAGCAAGAAGTGGAAGTGAACACGGCATAAGAAGGTAATAAAGGAAGAAGAGGTTTGTGCTGCGCCGCAGCGGGAAGGAACAGTAACCGAGTGCCTGATGAATCACAGCCGAAGCTAATCGTGTTATCTCCACTCTGTGATGACACCACTATCATTCTCTCCTCTCCGTTTCTCTTCGCTCTGATAAATGAATACAGGCCGAGTGTCTCCTCCTCTGCTCAGTGGGCACACTGTTGTCTCTCGGAGTAGATAGCTCCTCCTCTCGCCATGATGTTGAAGCAAAGCTGAAGGAAAGGGAACGGCTGTGGGTTGCTCTAGGAAGCCTGGGGCTGTTAGCATTGAGCTTACTTTTTTGGTAACCTCAAAAAAAGCAATGCTTTGCCAAATCAGCTTTTGGTAGTGACTATTTTATAAATTCTTTATCTTTTTTATTGAGGTTGAATGAAGTACACAAACATGTACTTGAGTTAAATTAGAGATACACTACATAAAATATTAGTCCAGTAAAAGTGTCCCTTTAAACTTTCACTTAAGTAAAAGTACAAAAGTTTTTGCCTTTAAATATACTTCGGTATCCAAAGTACTATGATTTATTATAACTATAATATTCCTATTATCATTTTTATCACAAGATCTTTTGCTTAATCAACTCAGTTTATGTGAAAAGACTCGAATGTGACTCTCAGCACACTGATCTATTAATAGAATGATATTAATGACTCAAACACTAACTGATTTTTATTACAATGATCATGAGACCAAAACCTTCTTTTCAACCGCTTAAAAATATCGCACAAATAAGGCCACAGAAGTTTGGAGTTTATTCTGTCATTTATTCCTCTCTAAATGTTCTTTTGAACTGATGCAGAACTGTATGTTGGTGATCAGTAGATACACCAAGCACCAATCAAAATGAGTCCAAAACAGAGCACATGCTCAACCCTGATTGGTGGATTGCTGCGTGCTTGACCAGTTTTTATCCGCGCATCAATAAAAAGGAACGACTGATATAGCAAAATGAATAAAAAGTCAAATATTTGACTTGGAAATTAAGTGAAGTTAAAGTAAAACTAACTGGAAATATTTCGTTACAGATACGTTAAAAGCTACTTAAGTACAGTAACAAACTACATGTACTTCCTTACTGTCCACCGCTACTTTTATTGTTACTGTACTTTGCTGGCAACCAAACCATCAGTCTAGACTATTGGAGCTCTTCTGTCTCCTGGGCAGAATTTGTCCACCTTTGACTGCAGACATTTTTGTTCTTCACTTCATCGTCACAGACGCTTGTTTCATCTCGAAAAGCCCTTGATCCAGGAGCAGGACATTTAACATTTGCTGTGCATTTGGCTTGTGTAGGGTAATATACTGTAGAGTGAACGCTCTGGCAGTGACTTTATCTCTGCTGGTCTGTCAGGACCACATGCTGCTACTTCTTTTCCAGGCATCAAATGGACACCATTGAAGGATCCTCACAACTTCAGAATGCTGTTCTCATAACCCTGATCTGTGATGTTATTGATAAAAATGTGACCTTGTACATTATATGGACAAAAGTTTATGGAACATTTTGTGGAAATGTTAAAATAATAATATTAAAATAATAAACACTTCTAATAACCTCCACTATTCTGGAAAAATGTTTCACTAGATTTTGTGAAGATTTGTTCTCATTTAGCTACAAGGGTGTTAGTAAATTCAGGTAGTGATGTAAATGAGGAGGCCTGGGGTGCAGTCAGTGTTCACATTTATCCCAAAGGTGTTCAGTAGATTTGAGGTCAAAGCTCTATAGCAGATCTTCCACTCCAACCCATGTAAAGCATATCTTCATGGAGCTGGCTTTGTGCACAGGGGCATCATCATGCTGGAGCAGGTTTGGGTCTCTTTATTCAAATAAAGGGAGAATTTCTTGCTAGAAGGATGTACCTCCAAGTTTGCAGTAACAGTTTGTGAAAGAACCACACATGGGTGGAAAGGTCAGGTGTCATAATATTTTTATCCATACAGTGTATCTGTGTATCAGTTGTTGGCACATAAACTACATGAAAAAAAGTTTTTGGACACCTGAGCAAAGATTTGTAGATTTGTAGGTGGTTTCTTCTTCCTCTTTTTTTTCTTCTTTTTCTTCCTCTTCTTTTGACTTCTCCCATTAGGGGGCGCCACAGCAGATCATCTGTCTCCATACCCCCCTGTCCTCTACATCTGCCTCTTTCACCCAACTACCTGCATGTCTTCCCTCACCACATCCATAAACCTCCTCCTTGGTCTTCCTCTTTTCCTCCTTCCTGGTGCCTCGATCCTCAGCATTCTCCTACTGATATACCCCATGTCCCTCCTCTGCACATGTCCAAACCATCTCAATCTCGCCTCCCTCACCTTGTCTCCAAAACATCCTACATGCCCTGTCTCTCTAATAAACACGTTTCTAATCCTGTCCATCGTCGTCACTCCCAACGAAAACCTCAACATCTTCAGCTCTGCTACCTCCAGCTCCACCTCCTGTCTTTTACTCAATGCCACTGTCTCTAATCCATACAACATCGCTGGTCTCACCACAGTCCTACAAACTTTTCCTTACACTCTTGCAGATACTCTTCTATCACAAATCACTCCTGTCACTCTTCTCCACCCACTCCACCCTGTCTGCACACTTTTCTTTACTTCTCTAACACACTCTCCATTACTTTGCACTGTTGACCCCAGGTACCTGAACTCCTCCACCTTCTCCACCTCTTCTCCTGCAACTGCACCACTCCACTGCCCTCCCTCTCATTCACATACATGTACTCTGTCTTACTCCTACTAACTTTCATTCCCCTTCTCTCCAGCATGTACCTCCACCTCTCCAGACTCTACTATCACCACAAATCACAATATCTGATCTTTTCATTTTCCATTTATTGTTATAATAACCTCCAGTTTTCTAGTAAGATGTTCCACTAGATTTGAGTCTGCTCAATCACTCATGTATAATGAGGAACTGATGTAGATGAGGTGAGCATCTAATTCATCCCAAAAGAGTTGAGGTTAAAGCTCCTATAGGAGGCCACTCAAGATCTTCCACTCAAACCCATGTAAACAGGTTCACTACAATCGTGTGTCTTGAACTTTGTAGTCACAGTTAGAGGAGGAACCACATATGGCTGAAAATGTCAGGTGTCCCAATACTTTTTAAACTAAAAGCACTTCACATGATCTGAGGTTTCATGTGTGAAAATGGTCAAGCTGTTTACTGAAGGAGAGTAATGAAGTTATTTGCATATCGGGCAGTTGCTACGACAACAGGTGGCGACTTTGATTTACGTTCATGCTAGTGCAATTAATTAACAATCCCCCACCCCCCCCCCACCCCCCATACACACAACCTTAGACTCGCATTGTGTTTCAATTACAGCAGGATTTTAAATGCTGTACACTTCTCCTGAATCGATGGCGATAATTTATTGAAATAACAATACCCTAATCGGACCAAAATGATTAGGAAGCTGAGACAAGGGATCACTTCAATTAGCCTGAACACAAGTAATGGAATATTAATCTTTGTCCCTGTGTTTTGTGCTCTGCTTCGAGGTTTTGCTCTCATTATAATCGTATCATCTTTATTAAATAACATTAACAGTGTACAGTGTTTACAGAGTAAATGTGCTTCATACTGTACATTTTTTGGCTGCTTTTTTTTGTTTGTTTTGCTGAGTAACAAAGATATAAGCAGTTTTTACTCAACTACAATTAGGATTCAATAGATATCATTTTTAATCCACGATTTTAATTTACAATCTCTGTTACTAATTACGTTCTGCACCTCTGTTGACGATGTGATTAAAAGTCAACACGCCCCTCCACACATCTGCTGCTTGTGAGCGACTTTTTACCAACGCTGGCCCCATTTTCAGTCCAAAAAAAAAAAAAGAAGAAATTCCAAAATAAATCAAAATATCCCACTCTGAGACTGAGAGGTGCATCAAATCAGTCAGCTCTGAATACTGTATTAGAAAGAAACATGAAAAGATGAAAGGAAGGAAATAAGAAAAGAAGGACCAAAAGATTGAAGGTGAGAAAGAAATAAATTTTTAAAGTAGGAAAGAAGTAAAGGAGGGAGGAAAGGAAGGAAGGAGGGAAGTAAGGAAGTATGGAATAAAGGAAAGAAAGAAAGACAGAGAGAAAGATGAGAGAAAGAAAGAGAAAAAAATATGAAAAGAAGAAAGAAAAAAGGACAAATAAATAAATAAATAAATAAATAAATAAATAAGAAAGAAAGAAAGAAAGAAAGAAAGAAAGAAAGAAAGAAAGAAAGAAAGGTCCTCTTTACATCTCAGAATATTTTCTTGATCATTTTACTTTTTTCTTCATTTCCAAGGCATTAGTGTTTGTTGTGTTTTGTTTCTCTCCTGGGTTTCCCCGACCTTGATAATATTATCCATTCAGCCGTACAGGGTAAATACTGCAGTCTAAAGACATATCCCTTTGCTTAAATACAAGAATGGGACAGTTGAAATATGTGTAGTTGAAGTTTATTGGTTGGTCAGTACAAGTGCTCATAACCGACTGTCCCCGGGTGCATGTTGTTTCTGCTCACTTCGATGGATGATTTTATCAGTGGGAATTGCCCCCAAGGAGATAAAGCCACTATGTTAACTTTATATGTTCGGTCCCAAGGGTCACCCTTGACCTTCCCCACCAACTCGGGCAGTGTCATTATACTTGAATGGAGATGAGACGATTCCAGAAAAAAGTCCATTAGTGTAGATTTATAGCTGTGGAACATGTCTATTGAAGCCTGACCATGACAGCTGGATCGATTTGTCGTGGACATCTGGGAGCCGTGATTATGATGGCATTCAGGCAGTGACAGAATGTGAAGGTGAAAGGTTCGCTATTCATCGTCAAATGGTGATGACTGAGATCTGGGTTAACCTGAGTAGTGTGGCAAGTCGAAAGAGCATTTCCATACCGTTGGTTTAATAATAATAAAAAAAAGAAAGAATAGAAGAAAGGAAGGAAGGAAGGAAGGAAGGAAATATAGAAAGAATGGAATAAGCAAAGAAACGAAAAAAGAGGAAAAGAAAGGAAAAAAATAAACATGAAAATAAGCAAGAAAGTAAAAGAAAGAAGGGCGGAAAGGAAGGGAGGAAGGGAGGATTCTGAGTGTAACAATGTTGTAGCTCAGTTGTGATTTTAACTGGCAGCGTTCCATCTCCTGGTTCTTGAACTTTATTGTCTTCTTCAGCTCTTGTTGCTTTGAATTAAATCATCTGCCAAAATGAATATTTATTGACTATCAGTGACTGAAAACATTCCACCCACTGTAAAGAAAGTAGTCCCTCATCAAATAAAGTTTCGCTAACCGTGTTTTCTTTAATAATATTTTTCCGAATCCAAAGCTCATTACAGCAGCCTGTCGACTTCCGTTAGTCGAAGTCGTATTGACGGGTCGCTGTTCAAGTTCCGTATTGTCCGGGATGATGTTTGATCACAGCAGGTTAGAGGCTATAAAAAAGCGGGGGAAATGCGGCGTATTTGCCGCACTGCATTTACGCTTTAAAGGCGTAAATGTGTTAGAATAGAGCTGAGACTTGGAGAGCAGTAGATTTGCTATCGATCACACAAACACTGTGCTCAGCGAATGACAGGCCAATACAAAGCTGTTTAAGTATCGATTTCCATGCAGCATGCGATGCTGGTGTAGATTCCCCCTGCTGGAAAGGATGGAGTGACTCTAGGTAAAGGATGCAGAATGGTACATGGATAATGATTTATGGGGCATTTTAGTTTATCTGAGTGTCTGCTGGTGATAAGTGATGGAGGCTTTATATTTCCTGCTTTTCTGTGCTCCTGTCTGAGTGATATCTCAAGAAAGACTGGCTGTAGGTTAGTAGGATTTCTATGGAATCATCACTGTATCCAAAGAATTATTATTTTTTTAATTATTACTTCACAGATCGTCAAAAAAGGTCCGAAAGGTCAAATGTATTTAAAGGATTTAGTAAGGATTAGATATGTTGGTGCTGGAGGCAATCC
Organism: Silurus meridionalis; assembly: GCF_014805685.1. Classification (NCBI taxonomy): domain Eukaryota; kingdom Metazoa; phylum Chordata; class Actinopteri; order Siluriformes; family Siluridae; genus Silurus; species Silurus meridionalis. The sequence goes on from NC_060909.1 coordinate 3,443,117, forward strand.
CAGTTAATGCCACTAGTGTCTAGTTCTATACGTAAGTATTGGCACCCTTTAAAACCTATATTAGATAGTGTTATTGCACAAATAACCTCAGCACCTAAATAGGCTACTAAAAAAATGTTTTCTCACTCTTGCCTTGATTCTTTTCTTTTGTGACATTTATTTTTAGTACTTTTTATTTAATTTATTTTTGGTTCTGGGTTTATATGTCCTTAAAGTTAACCTTTATAAAAATATATATATATAATTATTTTTTTTTTATAATACATTTATTTAATACATTTATAATTAGATATTTTTTTATAATACATTAAACAATATGAACAATATTAGGATCGAGAAAATTTGGTGCTTTGAGTACAATTCTCTCAGGCCATGGTCATACGAAGGTTTTCTAAGACGGGTTCCACTCGGAACAGACCTCGCAAGGGTCCGTCAAAGAAATTGAGTCTTCGTTCTGTGCGTCAGGTGAGGAATACCAAGAAAATTGTTAAGCCTAGTGGTGGTAGCATCATGGTCTGGGGCTGCATGAGTGCTGCTGGTACTGGGGAGCTGCGGTTCATTGAGGGGGAACAATATGTACTGTGACATTCTGAAGCAAAACATGATGCCTTCCCTTCAGAAACTGAGCCGAACCGCAGTTTTTCAACATAACCACCCCAAAAACACTGCCAAGATGACATCTGCATTGCTGAGGAAGCTGAAGGTGATGGAGTGACCAAGTATGTTTACAGAACTGAACCCTCTTGAGCAACTGTGGGAATCCTCAAGCATAAGGTGGAGAAGCGCCATGTGTCTAACATCCAGCAGCTCCGTGATGTCATTATGGAGGAGTGGAAGAGGATCTCAGCAACAACCTGTGCAGCTCTGGTAAATTCCATACCCAGGAGGATTAAGGCAGTGCAAGATAACAATGGTGCTCACACAAAATATTGACCCTGTGGGCACAGTTTTGACATGTTCACTGAGGGTGTACTTACTTTTATTGATAGTTATTTGGCTGATGGCTGTTTATTGCGTTATTTTATAAGGACAGTAAATCTGTACTTATACACAAACTTCACATTGAATACTCTAAAATATATCAGAGTTTTATTTCTATAGTATTGTCCCTTGAGGACAATGAGGAGTGACTCTTGAGTGATGTTCACCTCTGCTCCACAAAACAACAGTCTGGTGTATATTTCTACACGTCCACCAACTTTCATCTGCCTCTCGGTGATATGTAAACACATGACCTCTACACACAACATGGAGTTAGTGAGCTGATCTCCCCTACACATTGTACTTTCTTCCCAGTCAATGTCAGTGCAAATGAGTGTGACAATTTACATTTAATTATGTTAATGTTCTTTCATTAAGTGGCTACACTGGAAGACATAATTGCCTTTTATAGCAATTAAGACACAAAAATTAGTTTCTACGTGCATAGGTGAGATTCAGTGTACAAAAACATACACACGATTGTAGGCATAAATTTAAAGGTGAATCATGGACTCTTGATCTTCCTGAACTCTGTCATGGTATTTTGAGAGCTATGGAATTGAATACTAGTACTACAGCTCTGAATTGACTTCCAAAGTACTTTCATGGTTCAGACTATCAGAGGACTAAATACTTTAGGTATGCTAACTAATATTACAGGATGTTCACCTCAGATTTTTGGTTTATCCATCTAAGCAAACCCTTGAAAATGTAACCCTACAACACAAAAAACATCCGGTTTCCATTATGGTTACAAACTGTTCCACCATGTCAAACCTCTTGTTCACACAGTGAGCTTTATGAAGATATGCTTTACATGGGTTGTAGTGGAAGCTTTGACAACCCTACTGTATACCTTTGGAATAAATTGCAACACTGACTGCACCCCAGGCTTCCTCACCTCACCTACATCAGCACCTGACTTTACTAACACCATTATGACTGAATGAACACATCTGAAAAAAATCTAGAACCTAGAGGTTATTATACCAGCACATCGGGCTAAATGTGGAATGGATGAGGTGTCCACAAACATTTGTTCATAATAGTAAATGTGAATAAATGAACCTCAGTTCTTGAACCTTGAAATGAAATTCAACCCATTAGCCATAAATACCCAGGGCATGATTTTTTCACTTGAAATTAGTAAAGATTCTGTTTTATACAGTTCAACTCAATGCTGTTTGAGTGTGTAAGAAGGCGGATTAGTCAGATCAATTATGGCAAATTGCATGGTGTATGTGCTGTGGAAAAATGCAGTGGTGTGGCATTAAGAATTCCCGCTTCAGAAGATGAACTTTCTGACAGAGAGGAAATGAGAAAGCTGTTCGTTTTGTCTTCCGAAGTCAATTTGTCACAAATGTTTCCTTTGAGCACACAGTTGAATTCCACCATCTGCTTTTCTTTGTATTGCCAAGTGTCGTTTGTTTAGATTTTTGTCCTTTTTGTCCATCCCTTGCCATGTCATTAGTCTCTTACCTGTGGTGTTCACCTGTTTCATGTTAGTCTTTGATGAGTTTGTCTGTTTATACCCTGCTTTGTCTCTCTCATTGTGAAGTATCGCCAATTCCAGCTATGATTTATGGCTTGCTCACAGTAAAGCCCACATCTGTTCTTGTCTTATGTCATTTTTCTTTATGTTAAACAATCAACAAAAAAACACAAAATTTGGGTCATAGGTTCCAACCAGTGGTATCATACACTACTTTATTATTATTTTTAACTGTGCATGTAGAGAGGGTTCTCGAGTTACGATGGTTTGACTTCCAATTTTAAAATTTTACGCTGACAATAGCGGTGCAACAAAATTGTACGACCATGTGCCCGCTTCCACATTTATACACTATATTGCCAAAAGTTTTTGGACACTTGATCATTTGCTTTTTGAGCATCGCATTCCACATTGGGTCCCAATTTGCTCTTATAATTCCCTCCACTCTTCTAAGAAGTTCCACTAGATTTAGGAGTGTGTTTGTGAATCAGTCACAAGGGTGTTAGTCAATGTTTACATTCATCCCAATGGTGTTCAGTAGGGTTGAGATCAGAGCTCTATAGCAGGCCATTTAAAAGCTTCCTCTCCAAACCATGTAAACCAGATCTTCATGGACCTTGCTTTGTGCATTGCCATGCTGGAACAGGTTTGGGTTTCCAAGTTCAAGTGAATGCAAAATTTTATTATACTTCATCCAAAGACGTCCTGTACAATTGTGTCCCTCCTGCTTTGTGGTAAATGTTTGGAGAAGAACCACATATGGCAGGAAAGGTCAGGTGTACTATAATAATACTTTTGTTCATATAGTGTATATTCTGTATAGGTTAAACAGAAGGTTACACTAAGGTAGTCTAAATTGCTCCGTTTTGCAAAATTATGTAATGTGATGTGTTAAAATATTACCAAATTACAGTATACTACCTCATACTGATTACTATTCTTTAAGACTCCTAGGTAGGATAGATCATGTCTTGACTTTTTTCATGGACCTCATCCTACCCAAACCCCCCACCCCCCCTACACTAAATGAAGATGTGGTTATCTGCTAGGCCAAGACATGAGGTGGGAGTGAGACTGACAGGATTAAACCTTGGATGTTTGGCTTGTACACTCTGATGACTTGATGATGTGATCTTACAGAAATGGGCAGTTTGCCACATTTTGTTGATGTATGTGATAATAATAAGCAAGGTTCCGATTCCACCCCGGAGACCCATTAATCCACGAATGTGTGCACCCGTGAGCGGTGTCATTACAGCTTTCAAAGAAATGAAAAGTTGACTATTTCACTTATCTGGGTAGCTTACCAATAAGATGTGCAATATATTGCTTTGACACTGGAAAAAATCCATATCTGGGCAGGAACGTTTCGGCATTTCCGTTCACACAGATCCGTCTCTATGATCGCTGTAATGCTGTCATTTGTTGCACTGTCACTCGAAGCCCTCGGCCTTCTGATTGTGTGTGAATTTCAGACACAGCTGTTAGCTTGACTGAGATTAATCGGGCAATTGTCATGGGGAAGGAGGAACGGTGTTTAATCTGCACTGATGGTGGTGTACATTGTACCTGATGTCTCAGGAGGTATTAGTTGAGCTGGAATAGCGCTCTCAGCCATGCGCTAAGGTCCGCTGGTTTAACCTCAACCAACCCTGCGATGCACAAGTGTCTGTTTGCACATGTGTTGGAGTTAATTAGCTACAAAGCCACCGTGACTCCCAGGAGCATTGCAGGAGCAGACCGGGCTCCATGTTTATTAAAGGAGCAGGACCGATATGCCAACGACTTGCTTCCTTATGGCTTTTTTTGGCACCTCTAGGTAGATCATTTGTAGAGGAGTAAGAATGTTTGTAAGGAAGTAGGTGTTGTAGGCGGATGAAAAAAATAAATGGATTAGGGCAAAAGAAATCAAGCATAAAGCAGAGTGTTGGTGTCCAGTAGACTTGTACAAGGATGTTAAACGCGTTAACAGCAGAGATGAAAAGTAATGAAGTACGAATACTCCGTTACTGCACTTAGGTAGTTTACTATTTATTTTTCAGACAACTTTTTACTTTCACTCAATAAATTATTTACACATCTGTACTTTCTACTTCTTACATTTTCAAATTGTACTCGTTACTTTAGTTTTAATCTTTTTGGTGACAAGATCAATTTATTTCCTGTCATTGCGTGGCTTTTTCAACCTGCCCCTGGTGTATCATTTTCTGGCTCTCAGGCAATACAGACGTAGGCTAGTTTACAAAGCTAACAACAAGCAAGGCAGAAGGCAGTAAGAAGTCTGGGGTTAACGTGAATGAGACAGAGGGAGTCAGCAATGTGAACATGACTGAGAACAGAGACATTCATCATCTTTTCGCTGCTTGTGTTTTATATGGTGGATGTTCAGCCTGGATTCATTCATTAGATAACAACATTTGAAATTCTTTTGTATTAAAATATTATGATGAGAATATATACTATTTTAAGGAAAAAATAGGATTTTAAATTTGATGTCTGAAACAGGTTTTAAAAAATTTGGGACAGGGCCATGTTTACCTCTGTGTAGAATCGTCTTCTGTCTGTATACATCTGGGAACTGAGGTGTTCTTTGTTGTGTTTTCTGTTTGCTGAAAGGTTTAGACTGCAGGCAGGTCAGTTTAGCACTTGGACTCTTCTACTACAAATTCATGCTATTGTAATAAATGCAGTATGTACAGTAGTTAGCATTGTCTTGCACAAATATGCAAGGCTTTCCCTGAAAAAGACATTTTCAGAATGGAAGCATTAGTTGCTTTTTTAACTGAGATCTGATGACAAACCAGATGGTCCCTCTCCTCTTTAGCCCGGAGGACGTGGTGACATTGCATTCTGTTTTTATTTGCATTATAAAAAGTGTCCCAATTTTTTTGGAACTGAGGTTGTGCTTGGCATATTGAGGGCAAAGCCCTCTAGTGTCTTCTGTTCTATTCTGTCTTATTCCCTTTCCTTTCCATTCTCTCTTTTACCATCTCTTCTTCTCACTTCTCTTTACTGTCTTGTTTGCACCACCCTGTTCGACTTCTGCGTTGGGTTTTGTTTTTGTTTTTTTTTACACAAAAGCCATTCAATTAGCCATATTAGCTCCCTGCAATCACACAGCACTTGAGTCTAATAGCGGTTAAATCTCTTCATCATAAATCTTGTTTACATTCATTGTGTTACAACCTACACAAAGAGCCTGGGGATTGGATTTCTTATCAAGAAGCAAAAACAAAAGAGCATTAGTGAAGTGACTCCCCAACACACACACACACACACACACACACACACACACACACACACACACACACACATGTACACACCACTCAGATTCTCTCAATATCCTGGATTAGCAATTCATTGTGGGTTTTTTCCCCCCTCGCAGTTCAAGCAGGCAGAGAAATGGAATATCCGAGCCGCAGCTCATGCATGTCATCAGTTCAAATCAAATTACTTCCAGTAGCGTTCCAGTTGGTGCCTTACAGTCATTTGACCTTGTGATTTGATTGTAAATTTTGGCTTTAGGAGTCTGAAATGCGGTTCTCGAGGGAAATGAATCACTTGATAATCACTTTTGCAAGGTGCTATTGCGCTAGTGATAATGATTAAACATGCTAAACCAATAAGAAAGGGCACTGAGGTGAACACTTTCACTGTAGTATAATGAGTAGAAAACGGATAACTGCCTGTCCATACGACGAACAACTCTAATAGTGAGTGTGTGTTTGTGTGTGTGTGTGTCTTTGTGAGTGTTCTGGACTTTTGCATATAAGTGATTGCAGTGCATATCTCACGGATAATTGTCCATGGCTTTTAACTGTAAACTCATTCCACACTTCATTAATATTTTAATTCATTACACTTACAAGCGAATCAGAATTCAATCCCAGCACTGTACAAATGATGCTTTCGAAATAAGGACACATCCAATCTATCTGTTACTCTGTGCAGCAACATCTGGATTGTTTTCTTTTTGATAGGATTCAGTTCACACTACATACATTGGAAAAAAAAAATGTATCGCAGAAAAACTGTCAAGCGCCAAGAACACACAGCTGGCAGTATATTTTTTCATTAATATAATATAAATTAACATAAATATTATAAATATAATATTATAGCATATGTTATGGTTTAATATTATATTATAATAGTAATACCACAGTGTTTCATAGCACAGCATTATTACTTTCTGAATCTGAACGCAGGTGTTTTTTTAATTTTATTATTTGTGCTTATTTACTTATTTATTTATTTATTTATTTATTTATTTAATCAAAGGTTTATATTATCGTGCGTATTCTAATATTTTATCGTTTGCATAGTAACAACTTGGACAGAACATTTAGCATAAAAATAAATGAATTATATATTGATGCTTTATATGCAAATGTATGTTTAATATTAGTAAATCAACATAGAGCATGAAGCCAAAATATTCTCGTAAATCAAATCAAATCAAAAATGTTTTCAAGTAACATTTAAATTGGGAAAAGTCGCTCTGCAAAGTGAATTTTCCCATAGGAAATAATGTAATAATCCGTTCCACACACTCAAATATATATATATATATATATATATATATATATATATCTTTTCATGGTATTTTATGTACAGATTATTGTCCTAAATGTATCTGAAACAAATAACAATAATGAGTGCACAATATAAAGTAAAAATAAAACAAATTTAACCCGCACTTCACAAGAGTTGTGGCTGGCGTAAGGGAGACTAGAGGAAGGAGAGGAGAGGAGAGGAGAGGAGAGGAGAGGAGAGGAGGAGGAGGAGGAGGAGGAGGAGGAAGGTTATTGCTTGGAAGGAGACTCTCCTTCCATGAGAACACACATGGTCACAATTCCATAGTAAACAGTACGTTCATGCGAATGCAGCCTGTACGAGGGATACATGCCGAATGAGGAAGAATAGGCAGGAAGCTGAACTGAGGTCTCATTGTTTTATGAAGCGAGAGAAAATGAACCATTGTCTCAGTTAAACGCGAGTCGTTGGCATGTTGTTCACGAGATGCTCAGTGTTCACAATGCAACTTTTCGCTCATTATGCAAGTTACATTTTGCTGAAAGATTTTGGCTCGTCCTTCAAAGCATTCGTAAAGCAGGTTACTCGCAATCCAAGGTTCCACTGTACGGAAAACATCACGACATCAAACTGAATTTTTGCTATGTTTCCACACGGACGGTTTTAATTACCAGAATTGTACATCATAGAGGATTTTGGTGATGTGAGACTTCAGAGACTTCAGAGGCTCATCAGTATAACACATGTTTATTGATTAAAATTTATTTTTCGCTGGAGTTTATTTTTTGTATCCGTGTAAAAAATGGACGTCGTGAATCAATGTGTTGCCTTGAAGGTTTTAATTTAGCCTCTTCTGTATTTATTTATTTTCAAACAGAAACATTAAACTGAAACATTAAACGCTCATTATTAAAATCTGTGCTGTTAAAATTCTCTTTAACATGACTGAACACTGTATGGACTAAAGTTTGTATGGAAACTAGACCATAAAATTTAAATATTCTTTATGGAGATTCCATTGTGCATTCAGTCCCCATTTGCTCCTATAATAACCTCCATTCTTCTGGGAAGATGTTCCATTAGACTTTGGAGTGTGTATGTGGACATTTGTGTTCCTCAGCCACAAGGGTGTTGAAGTCAAGTACTGATGTAGGTGAGGAGGCCTGAGGTGCAGTCAGTTCTCCAATTGATCTCAAAGGTGTTCAATAGGGTGGAGGTCAGAGGTCTATAACAGGCCACTCAAGATATTTACTCTAACCCATGTAAACCATATCTTCACAGGGCTGGTTTTGTTTACAGGGACATTGTCATGCTGGAACAGGTTCTGATCTCCTAGTTCAAGTCTATTGATCTACCTATCGATCCCCTTTATTTGAACAAATAAATTCTCAATATGCAGTATGCATAATTTCTTTATTAAAACAATAGATGCCTAGCAATCAGGCATTTATTTAAACAGCCACTTAAGTTGCTCTGTGTGATAAAGTGTCTGCTGAATTGTGTGTGTTGTGTGTTCTGCTTAAGTATCCCTACTTTAAGCAGTCTGAGCATTTCATTTAGACCCCTCTAACCAAAAAAAGCATATTTAATGACTTCCCAGGGTGCTTACTCTACCAGACTTAAGAAAAGAACTGATTATTGGTATGCATGTGTACAAGTATCTCACACACTTCACATTCCTTTTCTCTCTCTGTTTTCCTGAGAAAGTAGAAGTGAAATTTGGAGGCATTTGCCATGACTGAGAGTTTGATATAGCAGCAAGGGTTGGCAGATAAAGCTTTTTATTAGTTTTTTTCTCTCGCTCTGCCACAGAGGTCCGAGTGACAGACCTTTTGAAGAATTGAGTCTTTGATGGTAATAAAATGACAATTTCCTTTCAGTCTGTCATTGTTTCCCAGGTTGCTGGGGATGGATGTAGGCATGTGTGTGTGTATGTGTATCAATGTATGACCATGCTAAGGGATGTATAGACAGTACTAACTAATGTTTGTCCCCCAAATGGAGATTAAAGAAATGGTTAAAAAAGTAGTGGTTAAAGAAAAAATGAGGCAATGGTAAATACAGCAGTTCTTCTTCAGACAGGATCAGGAAGAAACCTTGAGAGGAACCCGACTCCAAAAGGAATCGTCCTCATCTGGTTGTCAATGAATACTCACTGTACTATTGGTTTATCAATGAAGCATTTGTTGAGGTTATCAGCTGTCCACTGATTGAGAATGTAAAACTGTCCATGGTGCTTGAAATCCAAGCCATTATAGCAGAAATGTGCATATTATTTGTATTACAAAGTGACTAGAAGTGACTTATAATGTTACCATTGTGAAAAAAAAGACACATTCTGGCAAGGAAGACCCGTCTCCTAGATTCTCTAAGCCTTCCATGCTGTGCGTTCAAAGTTTCAGAATCAACCGTTCCAGCTCTCACTTTCATTCCCAGTGCATTAAAGCAGCTCGTATAATCCTTGAATAGCATAATTTCTCATTTATTTGTTACACATGTATTTACGTTGTAAAGAGTGAATATATACAGAGCCTGTTAAAGGTTTGGAATCACCTCGTCTAGTTTTTGAGACACACATGCATGTTTATATTGTTTCTAAGCAGCAGACTAGATCATTTAACAGCATGGAGGTTTACTATGACCAATAAATAATGCAAATGCCCTTAGCATAGAGAACAGCTTTACACACTCTCTGCATTACATTTTCAGTATTTTGGCAGATGCCCTCATGCAGAGTGACGATCTCATTCTTATCTTATCTGAGCAGCTATGGGGTTGAGGGCCTTGTTCAAGGGCCCAGTAGTGGAAGATTGGTATAGCTGCGATTTGATCTCATGATCTTTGAATCCAAAGTTCTATGCCTGTAAGCTACTACGTCCCCAGTTTTTTTCTCTGAACATTCAGCTCAAACACTCCAGCCTTCTACACTAGTTGGAGATTTCTTCTTGACCCAGTTCCTCATCCAGGTTAACCCAGAGCAGTTAAATAGGATTGAGGTGCGGTGACTGGGCAGAACGTTCCATGATGGATAATACTGGAGACAACTGTTTGCTCTTGTAATAAGTGGAATGTTGCATAGCTTCATGCATTTCATCCAAAGCGTAGTGTTATTGCCAGAGGTGAGTATGAAGTGGTAGCCATGTTGGTTTGTTGTGAAGAAAAAAAATGAGCATCGGAGGTGGAAATGTAATGTGTACAGCATGTGCAGGCCTTTAATTGAAGAACAGTTTGTTCTTTTGAAAAAGTTTTAATTCAGGTGATAACCAAAAAATAGCAAAGTCCCAGATTTCTCTTTTTTTGCTCTACTTTTTGTTACCGATTAAATTTAATAAGAACTCTATGCAAATCTCTAGTACGTTTTCGCATGTAAGTATGTGTGGCTGGGGTAAGCAGTTGCAGGTGTGTGTGTGTGTGTGTGTGTGTGTGTGTGTGTGTGAGAGATAAGCTGGCATGTCTGGTAGATGCACACTCTTTGTTCAGACACTGATATGAACTCCAGGTACCTGTATCTGCACTCTTATCAACATGCGGCCTGTAGAGAGCACTGATGTGAGAAGGAGCAGCTGTTGTAGGGGAGTCACTTGGCTTCTTTAGACTTTTTACAGAGACTTCCAGCCCTGAGCATGTTGATGAATACGCTTTCCTTTTCCGAAGCTCCTACATTTATTTGTGAACCAACAAAAATCAACACAATCAAAAATTTTTTCCAGACTTGAAAGGGTTTATTTTATTTGGTCCACATTTGGAATAAACCTAAAAACCTGTGTCTTCTTCTCCTGTCACAGTTGCATCTTTTGGCCCTGTAGTACAATGATATTTTCAGGAATTATTTATAATAGGTAATATAGCTAAGGATAGGTTCCCTTTGGTGTTTGGTTCCTTTCTTGGTTTCTTTGTCATCTGAGGGAGTTTTTTCCTCACCATCCAAACCTGAGGCTCAATCATTAGGGAAAATCTTAAAGGTTTAAATGTATTTTTTGTTAATATTTCTATGTATTATATATTTGTGGACACCTTTAAAGGAGAAAATGTAATTCTAGTGCATCCAAAGTCCTATAATTATTCCAGTTTGGAGAGCAGTAAGCACACACAGCTGGAAAGTTTAAGTATTCCAAAGTTTATGTCCATATAGTATATTATAAGCTTTTCAATTCACCTTTGGAATTAAATATATCTTCCATCCATATATATATATATATATAAATTTATGTTTCCATGTTTCCATGTACTGTTTATTTATATTCATATTATTTATATCATATTATTCATTCTTTTATCATTATTTATTACAGATATCATAGCCATACCAACCTGTACATATATCAATATCTTACACTGCTACAAATGCACTTCTGGTTAAATGCTAATGCACTGTAACATGTGCAATGACAAAATGTAATCTAATCTAATCTGAACCTTGCACTTTACATGCCATGTCACATGATTATCCCACAGTTTACAACACCCTTTGTCTCTCACTTGTCTAATAATGGATTATTTTTGCTGTCCTCATCCTCTTCCTTGTCCTCCATAATCCTTCATACTCGGGTTATGACTGCTTTGTTACTCTCTGTTTATAAATTTGAATGTAAATGATATAATTTGTTTCGAGTGTGACACTAGCTCTCTACAGCCGTTTAGGTTTATAATATATATACCGTGTGTGGTTTTTGAGACAAACGTGCATGTTTCTTTTGTTTTTATGCAACGAACAAAGTCATTTAACCACATGAGGGTCTATTTTTACCAAACAAATATATCACTGTACAGATGTTCCACTTTATTTTAATTGAAAAATCTTCCCATTGCATGAAGAACAGCTTTACTGTTTGCTCTTTAAATAACGCTAACAGAGCTTTAACATACTCTAGATAGATAGATAGATAGATAGATAGATAGATAGATAGATAGATAGATAGATAGATAGATAGATAGATAGATAGATAGATAGATAGACAGACGGATAGACAGACGGATAGATAGACGTGTCGGTACGTACTTCGGTTTTGAAGTCATGGTTCGGTTACATTTTATATTACCGTAATTTCTGGACTATTAAGCGCACCCAAATATAAGCCGCACCCACTGAATTTGACAAAGATGTTTATTTTGAACATAAATACGTCTACACTGAAACTAATAAACTTTACACAGGCTTTAACGAAAGACAGTGTCTGTTACACGGCTGGTATCTAAACAGTCGCCTACCAAGGAAGTCATTGTTCACTGTCTTTCTCCTTCCTTTCACAACTATTTCTCTCGAGAGTTTATCTTTTTGCATCGTCGTGCGTTTAAAAATCACCATCGGTGAAGCTTTTCTCCCGATGCCGTGCAGCTCAGAACACCCAGAACACGTTTTTTCATGCCCGGTTGTTTTCAGCATGACGAATGATTTGCATTTCCTGTATATATTATATTAGTTTTTCCCAATCTCTCTCAAGTTTCCTCCAACCCATTGTTTCGCATTGCTGTTGGGTTCTTGCTTTATTTATCCGCTTGCCAAGCACTGATTAATGTTTAGCCTCTTAATGAAAGAGCTGGAGCACTGATTAGACACATCCTGACAGGATAATATCCATGAACTGCATCTTTTGCTTTTTCTACAAATCGCAGCAGAATGGTATTACAATCATTAGTGCTTTATTATAGGTCCAAAGGTCGGTTATTTTTAGAATAGACACATGTAAATATTTAACTCCTTATTTGTACAGGTAAAAAAATGTTTCCCCTCTTTTTCTCTCTTCATTTTTCTCCACAGGTCGAGAGGGAAATCGCAATCCTGAAGCTTATAGAACACCCTCACGTACTGAAGTTGCACGACGTGTATGAAAATAAGAAATATTTGTAAGTACACGCATCTCTTTTCATGTGTATGAGTTTCACGACACGTGACGTAGCAGAGGTTGTGTCTCGGTATCTCTCTCTCGACGTTGAGCTCCGTCGGTTCGGCCTAATGCTGTTTTCAATAATTGATCAAAGGCGTCACCGTGGAAACCGCCAAGGAATTCATTTTTTCTTAATATCATACTGATGATACAGACGGATGGCTCGAGCGGACGTGAAAAATGTTTGCCTAAAAATGTTGTTTTTTTTTGTGCTCGCAAATCAAGTATGAATTCATCCCTAATTTAAATTGCCCTGACAGGTGATCGCATGAGAAAATCCTTTAATCGACTAATAAATCAGAGGATCTGTGTGTCTGTTTCCCTCTGCGTCGCTGGGCGAGCGCACTGTACGCTTCTGCAAATACTTCTGTTTGAATAGGCATATGAGGAGGAAGTGTGTTCGCCATTAACACAGGAAAAATGGGCTATAAACACACACACACACACACACATTTGCATCTGAACAATACACATCTGAAGTTCTGCACCACTTCGCATTGCCTGCCTTGAAGCACAACAATTTCAACCTGATTTACTTGATCTGAAGGAAGAAAGCTTTGAGTAATGAAGCACCGTAAGTCCAAAACGCATCGATAAACCCTAAACAGTCACACTAGATTGATACCTGCTGCAAAAATATACTGGACATTGTGACGGCCCTTATTGGTCTCTCTTCATTATATGATACGAATTCGTAGGTCAAAGTTCACGAAACTTGAGCCAGTTGTTGCTCAGTGTAAGGCTCTGGGTTATTGATTGAAAAGTCATGGGTTCAAGCCCCTGTATCACCAAGGTGTCACTGTTGGGGCCTTGATAAAGACCCCCTCTGTGCTCCATCTGTATCATGGCCCTATGCAGCTTCCTAACCTTGATATGATATGTGAAGAAATGATTTCACTGACAATCAAACACACGGAAACAAATTCAGAAATGGATCACAGTGGTAGACATGGTGATACTCAGTGTTTAAAACATTGGATTTTCTGAACAGAAGGTTGTGAGGTTCAAGTCTCAGCACCACCAAGCTGCTGTTGCTTGAGAAAAGCCTTTAACTCTCAAGTGCTTAATAGTATAAATGAGATCTTTTTTTGGTCTCTGTGGATCAGGATATCTGTAAAAAAATGCCAAACTGCACACTCCTGTGTTTCTGCCAGATATTTGGTTCTAGAGCACGTGTCTGGTGGGGAGCTTTTCGACTACCTGGTGAAGAAGGGCAGATTAACACCCAAAGAGGCCAGGAAGTTTTTCAGACAGATCATCTCAGCACTGGACTTCTGTCACAGTCACTCCATATGGTAAGTGTATTTTAAATCCCATACTCAGCACTTTACACATGTTGCTCTTTGCAAGCCAAAGTATAATTTTGCGGTGACTTTTTACATTAATTATAGAAGGTTAACAAGGTCACTGTATAATTTTAGTGCACAAAACATCTGTATCTGTGTCATGGTTAACAAATCGAATTCTTTTCTCCTCACAAGTTCATATGAGACAGTTTTAAATTATATCCCTCGCAATCGCTGACTATTTTTTTTAACCGTATTTGAATAGCGCTGTATGTTAACCAAAAAATACTCTGAAAGATGTATAGGCTATAAAACAACAGTCTACAAGTACATTATTGGGACAAATGTATTAGAGACACCTGGCTTTTCCAGCCTTATGTGGTTCTTCAGCAAGCTGTTAGCACAAAGTTGAAGATATCCAATGTGTTTGCATGTTTTAGCATTTACATTTTTAATCACTGGAACTAGGAGATCTAAACCTGTTCTAGCATGATGATGCCCCTATGCATAGCCATAGTTTGGAGTGGAAGATCTTATCCTATTGAGCTCTCACCCTTACCATTTAGAAGACTTTTGGGATGAATTGGAACGCTGACTGCATCCCAGTCCTCCACAAATCACCTACATCAGTACCTGACTTTACCAACACTCCTATGGCTGAATGAGCACAACCTCCACAAGCATAGATTTTCTTAGTCATCTACATAATGAAGTACCTGAAATGTGCACCAGCATCTGGTTTTTGGGTTATCTAGGTGAAGAGTGTATGTATGTATACATATAGAAGTAGAATTTCCATCATCATCTAGCATACATTCTGCATCCCACAGTTCCTCAGTCTTAATCATAGACCACCATGACCCTGACCAAGCTTTTACCAAGAATAAATGAATGAATGAAAGCCTGATATTTAGTCAAGTATTAAAGCGAGATATAGTCATGGAAAGCATTCCCGAGATTACAATATGATGCCATAAATTAAAATCAAGTTTGGATTTGAAGGCCAGATTTTAGCTAATACGAGTAAAGATTACGTTGATCTTCCACTGTTACTTGCCCTTAAACAATTGTAAAGTGTAATTATTTAGAATAACTATCATATATATTATATTATCAATTTCTTGTTGAAAATATTTTCACCGTATCACAAAATGTCATAGTTTAACATCTATTTTCAAAAGCTCATATTAATGTTTTTCTTTGTGATAATGTTTCCTGTCCCTGATTCTTTGCATCACATGGCTGGGGTTGAGACGTTTATTACTGATGCCGACATCATTTATGTACGATGACGGCCACCTGAAGTGGAGCATTACTTAGTCATTATGAAGCATTGTCGCAAATACCAATTATCACCCCGGTGAGGCATCATGATGTTGCCTCTCTGGCAGGTTGGAGACAGATTGCCCCCCCCTTCGGTATGACACATGAAAGTAGTTTTCATCACCGACTGTGTCCTCGAGCTCGTCTTCTATCCTCGGCTCGGAGATAAAGTGGAGAGAAAAGCGTGTGGAAATTCGCTCCATCTGCTCGCGCTCCGCAGCGCTCAGAGCCCGGAGGGTTTCAATTAGCTGTACAACAGGAGGAAATAATCAGAGAGAAATTGAGCCCTGCAACAGGAAGCGACAAATGTTCTGGTGTGCCATGTATTAAGACGTAACTGCACAAATCGACGGCTTTAGCGCTCACGTTCAGTAATGCGTATATAAACCGACAGCGTTAGTGTTTCAACATCAAATCTCACTTTAATTCTATCATGTGAAATTCGATTTGATGCATTCCAATGCATTTGGAATCATTAGAAACTAAAACTATTTTTAGTCTGCTGTTAAAGTTTTTATTCGAATGACCTGCGTAGTGAATCTGTTTTCCTCTCTGTATGCTCTTCATGCATTACCATGCTAATGCATTGAAAACATAGCCATTAGCACAATATTTGCATCTGTTTACCATTCGCCCGAGCCTAATGAAGACTCTAATCTACACGCTCTTCTCTCTCTCTTTTTTTTTCTTCCCTGATGGATGGTTTGGAGGCCTCTCTGGATAGGTGATGGAAATGATTGAATAAATAGCGCTGCGGGGAAGCTTTGTCTCTCTGGGCTCGACTCTCCCAAATTCCTTTCTTTCCTCTCGAGCCTGAAAGCTTCTTTCTAATGCACTGTGTTGTTCGCTGTCCAATGTCATCGCAGCTAAGTGCTAAATGGCGAAGGTTTTTTTTCAGACGCGGTTTGAGTGTTAGCAGGACGGAAGAGGCAGCTGCAGTTTGGCCTGTCAGAATGATAGGAAGCAAAACTGGCATGGTGAAGTCCCTTCATATTCTTGACCTCTTTCAGGTTGGGGAGAGAGAGAGAGAGAGAGAGAGAGAGAGAGAGAGAGAGCGAGAGAGCGAGAGAGAGACATGCAGACAGATGACAGACAGAAAAATAGACAGAGAAATTGAAGCAGAGAGAGAGGCAGATGGAGAGGTAACAGACAGACAGACAGACAGACACAGAGAGAGAGAGAGAGAGAGAGAGAGAGAGAGAGAGAGAGAGAGAGAGAGAGAGAGATGGACTAAGGGAGACATGCAGACATATGACAGATAAGGGCTACAAATAACGATTATTTTGATAATTGATTAATCGGACGATTATTTATTTATTTATTTTTCTCAATTAATTGATTATTCTGATATATACAGTGAGGAAAATAAGTATTTGAACACTCTGCTAGTTTGCAAGTTCTTCCACTTAGAAATCATGGAGGGGTCTGAAATTGTCATCATAGGTGCATGTCCACTGTGAGAGACAAAATAAATAAAAAAATCCAGAAATCACAATATATGATTTTTAAACTATTTATTTGTATGATACAGCTGCAAATAAGTATTTGAACACCTGTCTATCAGCTAGAATTCTGACCCTCAAAGACCTGTTAGTCTGCCTTTAAAATGTCCACCTCCACTACATTTATTATCCTAAATTAGATGCACCTGTTTGAGGTCGTTAGCTGCATAAAGACACCTGTCCACCCCATACAATCAGTAAGAATCCAACTACTAACATGGCCAAGACAAAAGAGCTGTTCAAAGACACTAGAGACAAAATTGTACACCTCCACAAGGCTGGAAAGGGCTACGGGGAAATTGCCAAGCAGCTTGGTGAAAAAAGGTCCACTGTTGGAGCAATCATTAGAACATGGAAGAGGCTAAACATGACTGTCAATCTCCCTCGGACTGGGGCTCCATGCAAGATCTCACCTCGTAAGGTCTCAATGATCCTAAGGAAGGTGAGAAATCAGCCCAGAACTACACGGGAGGAGCTGGTCAATGACCTGAAAAGAGCTGGGACCACCGTTTCCAAGGTTACTGTTGGTTACACCAAGACGTCATGGTTTGAAATCATGCATGGCACGGAAGGTTCCCCTGCTTAAACCAGCACATGTCCAGGCACGTCTTAAGTTTGCCAGTGACCATTTGGATGATCCAGAGGAGTCATGGGAGAAAGTCATGTGGTCAGATGAGACCAAAATAGAACTTTTGGGTCATAATTCCACTAAACGTCTTTGGAGGAAGAAGAATGATGAGTACCATCCCAAGAACATTAAAGATGGGTCGAGGCTGGGTCTTCCAACATGACAATGACCCGAAGCACACAGCCAGGATAACCAAGGAGTGACTCTGTAAGAAGCATTTCAAGGTTCTGACGTGGCCTAGCCAGTCTCCAGACCTAAACCCAATAGAGAATCTTTGGAGGGAGCTCAAACTCCGTGTTTCTCAGCGACAGGCCAGAAACCTGACTGATCTAGAGAAGATCTGTGTGGAGGAGTGGGCCAAAATCCCTCCTGCAGTGTGTGCAAACCTGGTGAAAAACTACAGGTAACGTTTGACCTCTGTAATTGCAAACAAAGGCTACTGTACCAAATATTAACATTGACTTTCTCAGGTGTTCAAATACTTATTTGCAGCTGTATCATACAAATAAATAGTTAAAAAATCATATATTGTGATTTCTGGATTTTTTTTTTATTATGTCTCTAACAGTGGACATGCACCTACGATGACAATTTCAGACCCTCCATGATTTCTAAGTAGGAGAACTTGCAAAATAGCAGGGTGTTCAAATACTTATTTTCCTCACTGTGTATGTATATATATATATATATATATATATATATATATATATATATATATATATATATATATATATATATATATATATATATAATTTTTTTCATTAAATTTATAAACCCTGAATAGTTTAACTATCTTTAATTTAGACACAGATTCAATGCGACTTTTCCGAAGTTACAAACAAACAGTTTACACAATAGCACTCCATTGAACTACTTTTTGTCACATGATGAGGATTATACTATTTTTGCTTACCATACTTATGTTTCACCTGCATCCTTGACGCCAGTGTTTTTTCTTTTCATATGTTAGTTTATCACTGTGGCACACAAGCTCCAGGTTACTTGCAGGTTACAGTTTTCTTTGTTGCGTTTAATATAAAATGTAAAATGACTTGGGACGCACACTTTTCCTGCTACCGGTTGAGCCTGTACTCTCCTCTATTTCGCAAGCGGCTGTGTTATCTTCCTATCTACAAAAGTTTTAAGAGGTACAGTTACTCCAGTATCACCTTATTTTACTCACCTACTTTTTCTGCACATTTGGATGATGGCACCCTGCACGGGAAAAAAAGCTCTTCGGATGGTGTTTTAAATGACAAATCATCAGGATTTATGAAAATATGTGTTAAAGTATGCTGAAATAATATATAATAAATATAAATAATAAGTAGATCATATCTTCAGAAAATTTTATATTAAATGTAAAACACACACACACACACTTATACACTTACATAGACATAAAATGCAAACTATTCAATAACATTTTTCCATTTATTTTGTAAAATATTTCGTTTTATTTAATCCATTAAATTTGTTCCAATTTAATTAAATACCTAATTTAATCAATATAAAAGTGTATTGCATTAATTTGATTCAATGATATTTATAAAATAAAAATAATAAATATTATATATATTATTTAACTAAGCAGGCATTTTATTTAAAACTGTAATAATAATAATAATTAAAAAAAAGACAAGCAATTTTGTTTTGCATTTCTTCCTACTAAAGTTTTACCGAACCGTGACTTTAAAACTGAGCTACCGAACCGTGAATTTTGTGTAACATTAGACCTCTTTTATATATATATATATATATATGATTGCAGGCCTGAAATTGCTCTTTTGGCCAGAGAGGGTTTATGACAGGAGTCCCGGGGCTTAACAGCAGCCTTGCTTACAGAGAGCATGTCCTCTCCTCAAGGATGTCTTTATTGGTTCTGAGTGTTAGTGTTGGTCAGGGAAAGGGAGGGAATGACCATCCATCTTCCTCAGCTTTTTTCTCAAAAGGTAGCTAGGGGGAGGGAAAGTTAATATGAGGGGAAGGGCAGGTCAAGTGAACGCCTCAGAAACCACTAAAATGTCGCCAGTGGGAAAGTGGAACCGTTTGGTAATCGCATCATGACGCAACATTTAAAGTAAACCCTCAATCCTGTGTAGTGTTTCCTGCAACTTGAGGCAGATCTCATTTTTGTGCAATCAGTCTTTCGATCCTGAATTTCTTGAACAACTCTGTATCGATTGTTCATCTCCGACTAATCAGAGGAGTCTGCTTGACACGTGTTTCTCACTGACTTTTCTAACAGTCGATTATGTACACGTGTTTTCTGGTTTGGTTAGAACAAAGAAATCTTTAAAGAATAGCAATACTTTGCAGACCTGGTTTAGGTCTTCCACTTTCCTGACAAGCAGTTGATTCCTCGGGTTTGAGTTGAAATGATTGGAATTGAGTTGCCTTCCAAACGCTTCCAATCATTCCCACTACCCCTTTTTTGGCATTTTTTAGGGATGAAATTGTGTGTGAGACTTGCTCACCATTTTCTACCTGCCAGCTTCCCAGCAGGCTAGGCACAGTGACAGGCTTTGTGTTTCTCCATGGTCAGGCCTAATAGTCAAGTGAAAGTAGAATGGCTAGCGTCCAGCTGAGGTAGCTGCTTCAGAGAGAATGCAAAACATGGTTCGATCACAGCTGTGTCATTTGATCAGGCTCTTTTGGAACGCAGCAGGTGAATTTAAGCGATGGATTCAGGCTTTGAAGCTTTTTAAGCAGCCTGAAGACATGGAGAATAAGTACCATCCTGAGGCTATGAATAATTATGAGTGGAAAGCTATAAGAAACGATCTTTATAGATTTTATCTGGTAAATACAGTGATGATTTGGATTATTTTGATAATTCCATTTATTTTTTATTTGAGATGAATTCTATATTCAGGAAAGGGGGCGCCAGTGAGCACCCCTGCCTCGCTGCTGCCCTCACTCATTTAAATGATTTACCTGTTTTTCTGCTGAAATTAAATATGTAGTACAGTATATGTTTACATAATTGAATTCAGGCAATTTTGTAATGATTATTAAAAGTGTTTGAAAAATGTTTTTGTAATATTTGCGAAAGATTTGTATGGTGAGGGGGCGGAGCATTGTGGTGGGAGGGCAGAGCCATTAGGGAAGTAACAATAGGAATCTCACCTAGGGTGTCAAAAAGGCCCTGATCTGAAACTGCTGGTGACTCTAGAGAGGGAAAATTAACACTTTATTGCCAAAAGTTTGCAGACACCTGGTCATATGTATGGTATGTGCTTTTTGAGCATCAAATTCCACATTTAGTCCCAATTTACTCATAACATCCTTCACCCTTCTGGGAAGATGTTCCACTAGATTTTGGAGTGTGCTTATGAACATTTGTGTTAAGTCCCACCATTGTACTGTATGCTATTTGTAAATTAATTAGTTCTATGATAAATCGGACTCTGAGCACTGAGTTAGTTGTTCGGACCCTGTGAGAACCTCCAGCCTAATGACTGGAACCCTTGTACTTATAATTAAAGTCTGGCGTCAGCAAACGTACCAAATAATACAATACAAGTACACCGGCAGTGATAAAGATCAGACATCATGTACATTCAGACTAATCTGGTCACAAATCTGACATAAAAGTATAATAAACAGGTGAACAAAACAGCAACACTGAAGTTGAACATATAATCAAATCTCCATTTAATTACAGTGCGTATTTTCATCCAGTCATTTCGCCTGAGATCTCCACATGTTCCTGGATACTTTTGTAAAACATTCTGCCTCTTTTGTTCAGCCACAGAGACCTGAAGCCAGAGAACCTGCTGTTGGATGAGAAGAACAACATCAGAATAGCAGACTTTGGAATGGCGTCTCTGCAGGTTGGAGACAGTCTCTTGGAAACCAGCTGTGGGTGAGTCACACTTTTGGAGTCTCCAAGACAAAACAATCCATACGCGTGATTGCTTGCTGTTGGTATTTCACAGAGATATAAAGATCAAATCTAAAGACCAAGCGGCGTAAATACCTTCTTTAGGGGAATTAGTGTTGAATACTTAAGTCAAATTCTCTCTGTCATTCCTTATGACTGTTAAAGAATCTTGAAATTGTCTGTGAATTTATACTGTAGTGTACACAGTAGGAAACTGTGCTATATGCTATATGCTAGCATCATTCAGTTCATAGTGCCTGTCGAAAAAAATTTTTTTTAAACATGCATGTTCCTTTTGTTTATATAAAACAACTGTTTCTTTGACCAAACAAATCTATGAATGTAAAGATGCTAAATTGTATGTTTTTTAAAAATCCTCCTTTAGCATGAATAACAACTATAACACATTCTAGGCAACATTCAGCTAAAATACTTTCCCACGTCTTACCAAAGATGTTCTTCACTAATTGGAGATTTCTTTCTGATCTAGTTCATCTAGTTCATATTAGAGCAGTTCAGTAATAGGTGTGGGACTGGGCAGGCAATTCTATCATAGATAACACTGTTTGATTTCTAAATAACGCTTACGGTGCTGATTAGTCACAGGCTAGAAAGAATTGCATGGTATGAGCCAAAGTATGGAATTGGAGCCATGTTGGTTCAGGATTCCTTTCACGTTCCGGAATAAGTCTCCAACCTTCCCTGCTCCAAAACAACCCCAAACCATGAAACTGCCACCTCCATGTTTCTCTTCTGTTCTCGGTCTTACATAAAGTCTTCTGTTAGATGGAGAAATGTGAAAAAAGTCTGACTTTTCCACTTTTTAATCACTGTAGAGTGTTCGATGTGCAGCAACAGTTTCTTCTCTGAGATTGCTGCTCATGTCTTTACTCCTTGCCGTTGTGTTCACACACACCTAAAGGTTTTAGACCAACAAAATGTTACAAATTGGCTTTTAGTTAATTGAGACACTTGATTCTGCAACACCTGGCAACACACTTAGCTTCTTAATCCTTATGAAAGCAGTGAAGGTGTACTTAGTTGTACACGCAAAGCTTTTCCATTTTTTTCTGGTGTAATATGTCATGTGTTCATCTGCGGTTGTACTGAAATAATTCTAAGACCTTATAAACAACAGATGATTTTTATTTTTTCCCCCTGCACCATAAAACCATAAACAGCATCAGTGGCCTAGCGGTGTAGAGTTCAGTAAAGTGATAGTTGTGAGGAAAAAAGCTAGCTCTGTACTGTACCTGCTGATTCTGGTCCGAATCTGGTCCGAATGTAGTTCCTTCTGGCTGAATAGAGGTTGAACTTTACTAATCACCTCACCTATACAACACAGGGCATTCAGGCTAATACGATATAATGCTAAAATCTTTTTATGCTAATATTGGCAGCTTTAAAAAAAAAACAAAAAAAACATTAAAAACAAATTTTAAATATCGCCTAACAGCGAATCAGTGAGTTGTCAGTGGATGCTAGTCTAAGATTTCTACTAATTAAACTGTATATCTAGGCTTATCAGGAAGCCTAGGCTTTTCAGGATAACATGACGTGAGGAGCAATCTGACATCCTCCAGCAAATAAAATTAAAGAACAGCAGATAATACACAAGAGCTGCTTTTCTTGAAGGCCCAAGATGTTTTAAATAACACTCTCCATATGACCTGCCTGAAAACACATTTAATTTTTACATTTTTTTTATTGCTAATTATTAAACAGTATCTCAAAAAAAAGACATGGCATTTTTGCTGAGCAAGACATACAGTATGAACGAGGGGAAGAGACAATAGGTCAGTACTGTACACGTTATAGAGTCATTTCTCAGTGACCGAAACCTTCCCCCTGCATTCCTACGTCTTTTTTCATAATAGCGACTGCTAGCGCTTGGAAAAGCATTGCGCTTGCACTAGCGTGCTGAGATTATTGATTGTCCCCTCATGGCTGCATGGCCCATCTCTAAGCGCAGATATGACAGTTTTTAATTAAACGCATTCATCTTTAGCCTCCTCGTGTGCTCTCTGCTTGACACAAATGTATTCTGTTTACCACAGCTAATGCACTTGGGTTGAATATAAAATGGTGGCTATTCCACACACATGCTTGTTTCACGCAGTCTATTTTCCATCCACTTTATTCACGTTTCTCATTTGACCCCCGTTTTTAATTTGAGTCCTCATGGGCGCTCCGCTAGATACGTGAAGCGATAAGTGCTGTTGTTATTAGCAGAACAGCCCAGGACTAGCATGGGGCCTCAAGTTATGTAGTATTTATCACGTTTTTGTGTCGTGTGTTAGCAAAGCTGGTGGATTAGTGAGCTCATGAAACCGATAACGACATAAACAAAGCTTTCGACTTCTCTCTCAGGTATTAGCGTGATGCTGGTAAGAACAATTCAGTTTAGCGCCTGTCCTGGCCAGAGGATCGATTCTTACATTGTTGAAATATTTTAACAAACTATTTATTTAACTATAGAAATAGTACCATTGTTTTTTTCTTAGATGCTTCTGTGATTCTTATAAACAAGTCAGCGTTCTGTAACTAATCCACATACTGATCCACATCTTGGGATTGTGCGACCTTCTAAGAGAATTTCTTCCCAAAGCAGAAGAGTTGATCAGCCATAGAAGAAAAAGGGTCAAGGGGAAAATGTCAACATTGTCTTGTTTCTTTCATAAAAAACCTATAAAAGAGAAGATGTGTATGTTTGAATAATTAGAATGTTTCGAATAAATGATTGATATATTGTATATAAATGTAATGAAAGAGAACAACCCATTGCGGTCTGCATAATGGCGTACAATAACACAGTTCTCGGTATTTATATTGACGATACTATTTTTATTATCGAATTAAAAAAAAAAGTGCGGACCTGTACTAATTATGGTTCACTAATAAGCATGTAAATAATTGTTTATTGTTTAGATATATACTGCATTGAAACCTTTATTAGTTATGGTTAAGGCATTGGACTTAAGGATTGGATTTGAAAGTCATGAGTTCAAATCCCATCCACACCAATCTTGCCCCTCTTGGGCCCCTGAGCAAGGGCCTTAATCCCCCAGCTGCTCATATGAGATGAGATACATGTAAGTCACTCTGGATCACTCTGGGCCTCTGCCAAATGTCATAAATGTAAAGTTTTTTTTTTTATAGAATTCTGGGTTTAATTAGCGCAGTGAAAGGAAATCCCTAGACTGGGTCAAAGCAGAAAAAAACCCTTGTTTCACGAATGTAATATATTATTTCTAGTATTATTTCATTCCTGAGTCCACTACATTAAAGCAGCCCAACTCGGCTTTGATTTGACTTCTGTGATCTGTGATGCAGATCTGATCCATTATTGCTGTGTAAATTCTTTCAGATCAGATCCGAGCTGCTTTCATTAGAAACCTTGGAATGGGTTTAAATCTAATATGTGGCCACGTGACCATGATATCACCTGCACATACACACACATTTCTCGCCGGTAATATCAGAGCTGCACAACCAAAAACAACCCGCCTTCATTTGGCTTTATCTTACCATCTCAGTCTGATAGGGGCAGATGATGGGCTGCCAGAACCTTGCAATAAAAGCTTGCGTTGTGTTTCTTTTCTTTTTTTTTTTTTTTTGTAAACATCGATTTCGAAAGCACACACAACAGCTGCAGCACCTGAATTAAGAGTAAACTGCAAGGTTGTGAAGTTAAAACTCTTTTGTTTGGAAGTAAAAGCTCTGTGGTTAAGATGTTGGGCTTCTGATCAGAAGGTTGTGAGCTCAAATCCCACCAGCAGCACCTCTTAACTGCTCGGTTGTATAAATTAAATTATTGTTGCTCTGGTTAATGGCACCATCAGTTGTACAATACATGTAAATTTAAGTTTATTTCAGTACACAGCTGTCATTAAGGGCAGCTTTTTGTATGTCATATTTGACTGTAGAGTTCACAGTGCAGGGCTGAAAGCTGTCAACACTACAATACCTGCAGAAATGACTTCATTATGATTAATAATTGACCGAGGCTGTGTTTAATACCACAGGCATTAGATCCAATTTGTAAAACACTTAACAATACACAATGGTGAGGAATTTGATGCCTTCACATTCAATCACTTTTGTTTAAGGAATAAAACACAGCAGGGCATGTTGTTATAGGAAAATAATGATGCAGCCTGCCATGAAGCACAGTTATTGTTAACACTCAGAAGCTTATTAAACACAATTAAGGCTTATAGTAACAGTTAATGTTGTGAGACATGTTAGTTTTTCTTATGAATTACATTATAGAAGCTGGAAACAGTAACTGTATTACCAGGCTCTGTTTTGTTCCTTGTGCTTTTGATCTGGACAAATCTACAAAAGCAAATGTCCAGACTGTTTCAGGATGCTGACACTGGAGACTCCTTCCCTAAATGTTAAAGAACATTATTATTATTATTATTATTATTATTATCATTATTATTATTATTATTATTATTATTATTATTATTATTATTATTATTATTATTATTTATTTATTTATTTTTTATTATCATTATTATTATCATTATTATTATTATTATTATTATTATTATTATTATTATTATTTTTTATTATTATTATTATCATTATTATTATTATTATTATTATTATTATTATTATTATCATTATTATTATTATTATTATTATTAATTTTATTAATATTATTATTAATAATAATTTTATTATTATTATTATTATCATTATTATTATTATTATTAATTATTATTATTATTATTATTATTATTATTATTATTATTATTATAAATAGTAGTAGTATTAGAAGTAGAAGTGGTAAAAGTAGTAGTATTGATTTTTTTTTTAATTATTAGTCAAAGTAATAATCGCAGTATTCATTTTATTATAATTAGTAGTAGTAATATATTGTTCTAGTAGCATTTATTTCATTATTTGTTAAATAATTATAAATATTATTTATTATTATTAGCAGTACTAGTAGTAGTAGTAGTAGAGATTCTATTACTAGTAATAGTAGCAGAAATAGTAGCACTAGTAGTATTAGTTTTATTAGTAATAGTAATAATATTGGTTTTAGTAGTAGAAGTAGCACTAGTAGTGGTATGATTAATGTAATTAATATTATTATTTATAAATAGTGGTAGTATTAATTGTATTATTATTATTTATAATTAGTGGTGGTAATTGTAGTATTAATTTGATTATTATTATTAGTAGTATTTTTGTTGTTCTTGTTAGTAGTAATCGTAGTATTGTTTTTATAGTAGAAGTAGTAGTAATATTAGTACTACTAGTATTTCTTAAATAATGATAAATATTTAATTTAATAATTATAAAAATTAATAATTATTAGTAGTAGTAGTAGATATTCTATTACTAGTAATAGTAGCAGAAATGGTACTATTAGTTTTATTAGTAATAGTAATAATATTGGTATTATTAGTAGTAGAAGTAGCACTAGTAGTGGTATTATTAATGTTATTATTATTATTATTATTATTATTATTATTATTATTATTATTATTATTATTATTATTATTTATAAATAGTGGTAGTAGTTGTAGTATTAATATTATTATTAGTAGTGATACTCGTAGTATTGTTGTTATTATAAATAGTATTAGTATTGATTTTATTATTAATAGCAGTTATAATAATAGAAGTAATATATATTTATTATTAATATAGCTAGAACATATAGATAGATAATATAGATAGAGCATTTTAACAGTATACAATTTTTTTTATGTATTTTTGTCAAATAACATTTAAGCCTGATTATTATACATTATGGATTGTTATTACTGAAACTTCCTGTCAATGTACAATTGCAATAAAATGATTTAAATATCACAATATGTTTAATAATATGGACCTGCAATTTGCATAACAGCTGGAAGTATCATCTGAGCCTTGCTTGTATATGCTTGTATAGGCCTGTTGACCAATCAGATTTGAGAATTCTGTGGTTTAATGTAGTACAGGCAGCTGGAAATATGATTTTCTAATGACTACTCATGTTCAATATCTTTATTGAATACCTGAAACCTTGATTAATCACTTGATGATCTGAATTTAAATAGAAACAGACAGTTGTAGGCCAGGATTTGCATTGTGAGGTCACTGGCTTAAACAATAGTAATGCAATGATAATCGACTGTATATTTTTCTTCACATAAGATGCCATTGCAACAATTTCGGGTTTATATATATATATATATATATATATATATATATATATATATATATATATATATATATATATAAAGGATTTTAATTAGGATGCTTTTCTCGACATGCCACTATTTGCATGCTGCAAATTGGTTTCATTTGCATGCATTTGCATAATGCTATAAGACATTTCGCAAACAGGTATCCCCTGTTTACTGAGGAAAACTCTTCAACATCCTTCCGTCGGTGCGAGCGCTAGTGGCTGCATCTGACAGCTCTGTCAAGCAACCCAAGCGTCCGGGTCATTACTCATAAATATGTTAAACAATTCTGACAGTTATTGGGCTGCGGTGTTACAGACCTCCAGCAGGATGTCATTAAAATCTAATGTTACATTATTGGATCATTCAGCAGTGTCGTGGAGGAGCGGCAGAGTGGCGGCCAGTGAGCCGGCGCCTGGGACGAACATATTAACATCACAACGAGAGCGTAGAATAAATTTGGTTATACATATTGCCTTGTAGTTTGTCATCGTAATGAATATTGTAAATATAGTATAAAATTACGCCTGGATTTTCAGCAAACATTTCAAGCTGTCTTTTAGTCAAAGCTTATGTACATATACTGTGTATAAACCCTGATCAGGCATTACATTATGACATTATAGCATTAGGAGCGGTAAAGTAAAGAACACTGATTATCTCTTCATCATCTCTTCACCTGTTAGTGGGTGGGATATTTTAGACAGCAGTGAACATTTTGTCCTCAAAGTGACATGTTAGAAGCAGGAAAAATGGTCGAGTGTAAGGATTTGAGTGAGTTTGACGATTGCCAAATTGTGACGTCTAGACGACTGGGTCAGAGCATCTCCAAAACTGTGGGATGTTCTGTGGGATGTTCTGGTCTGCAGTGGTCAGTATCTATCAAAAGTTCTCCAAGGAAGGAACAGTGGTGAACCGGCGACAGGATCACGGGTTGCTAAAGCTCATTGATGCACCTGGGGAGCGAAGGCTGGTCCGTGTGGTCGGATCGAACAGACGAGATCCTGTAGCTCAAACTGCTGAAGAAGTTCATGCTGTTAATACTTGACAGGTCAGAACTGTTTTGACAGCAAAAGGGGGACCAACACGATATTAGGGAGGTGGTCATAATGTTATGCCTGATTGGGATGGGGAGATATATATACAGTATGTATGTGAATATATTGGAAGGTTCTGAAGGTTTTGGGGACAGATGAGTTTAGATGAACTTTGTAAGACGGAGAACAGGAGAGAAGATGTTGGCAGACTGCCTCACCCCCACAGTCAAACATGGAGGTGGAAGCTTAATAGTTGTTTTGGAGCAGGGAAAGTTGGAGACATTCCAGAAAGTGAAAGGAATCCTGAAGCAACATGGCTACCATTTCATACTTGCAATTCCTGCGACTAACTCAAGGACTTCACCATACAACAAGACAATAAGCGTAAGCGTACATCTACGCTCTGTAAGCGTTATTTAGAGAGCAGTCAGTCCTCAGCAGTGATATCTATCATGGAATAGCCTGGCATTTCACAGCACCTACATCCTATTGAACTGCTCTGGGATGAACTAGATCATAAAGAAATCTCCCTCTAATGAATACCACCTTCATTAGACATGGCAAAGTATTTTTTGCTAAGGAAGGATTTTTCAATGAAAGTAAAGTGGAACATCTGGACATTTAGATATTACTGTAAACATGCAAAAACAAAACTATACACCGTGTTTTCTATCTTCTTTACAAAGACTTCATTCTTTGTTGGCCCTGTGGG
The DNA here is from genome assembly GCF_014805685.1 of Silurus meridionalis. Taxonomy (NCBI): domain Eukaryota; kingdom Metazoa; phylum Chordata; class Actinopteri; order Siluriformes; family Siluridae; genus Silurus; species Silurus meridionalis. The sequence continues at coordinate 3,472,579 of NC_060909.1, forward strand.
AATTTCAGCTGTGCACACATTTTTCACAGACCTTGTGCTACAAAAATGGCGTACTAATGCAAATTAAGTATTTCACTGTCCCTCATCCTCTATTCTTCTCTCCTTCAGATCTCCTCACTACGCCTGCCCAGAGGTGATCAGGGTAAGTGTACTCTCAAAACCATCACTTCTAAAGTACCTCTGAAACACAGCTTGCTCTCTAATCGCTTTCTCTTTCACTTTCTCTCGCTTTCTTTCTCCTTCTTTCTGACAGGGCGAGAAGTATGATGGCAGAAAAGCAGATGTTTGGAGTTGTGGAGTCATCCTCTTTGCACTTTTAGTGGTAGGGCGCTGTTCACTGTTCAGTCTCACTTCCCTTCGAAGTTTTCCCAAAGATTTCTTTACTCATCAAAAAAAAAAAGTGTTAATTAGAAAATGAAAGATCCTCCGCGATGTCAGCAGGAGAGAGAGATCAGCACGAGGATATCCCCTCTGATTAAATTAATGATGCATATAAACGAAAGTTTTCACTTCCTTCTGTTCCTGTGGGTTTTTAGAGACGCAGTGCCTAAATTGGAACCTTTCTGCTTTTTTTGGGACAAAAAAAAAACAAAAAACTGTTCAGCGCAAGCATTAAGGCTCAGGCTGTCGCTCTGGAACGAATGGAGGTGGCTAATTTGGTCTCCATGACAACAATTCAAGCAAGTCAAGCTATTTTTTTTTTTTGGTTTGGATAGTGGAGAAAAATCTGGTGTTAAATGTTTGGGAGAGGACGAGCACTTTTTAAAAGGTCAAAACGCCGTTTGTGATGTTTTACAACACGGGTGGTACGGCATGGTGGCACACCGGGTAGCTTCGGGGTCCCTCGTTTGAAACTGTATCATACAGGGTGGATTCAGAAATGTGTAAGGTGAAACATCGAGCGTGTATTCCCACGTGAACACAACGATAATTGGGAGATTTCACGTTTTCAAGCGACCGTCTTATGATCTTAATCATCTAAAAAGCTGTTTTTGTCTTGAAGTTAATGACTGATGTTTTGCTTTAAGGTTTCGCATCGAAGGGGAATCGCTTTGTTCTTTTTTAATCCCCCTCAGTCATCTGCATTTTGTTTTAGTGACAGTGGCCGCTAGCTTTTGTCTGATTACATCATCTGTAACACGGCCCAGACGCCTGTCACACCGACATCTTGGTGTCATTCACATCATTTGACAAAAGCAGCAGGCTGTGTATGGACAGGGGCAGTGTGAAAATAAAGAAGATGAGTCGAACTCAGCATGAAGCGAGGTTAATTATCACCACGTCTCCATTCGCTAATCGAGTCTGAGTTCTTTGATAAATGTCTCTGTCCCTCCTGCATCATTTATGTGGTTTCCTTTGTGCACAATATGTTTTGTGAGCATGCATTTGTTTTTTTGCATTCTTTGCGATACCGTGTGTGTTTGTGTGTCAGGGTGCGCTGCCATTCGATGATGACAACCTGAGGAATCTTCTGGAGAAGGTAAAGCTGGGAGTGTTCCATATGCCTCACTTTATCCCTCCTGACTGCCAGAACTTGCTGAGGGGAATGATCGAAGTGGACGCAGCCAAAAGGCTCACGGTTAGTTCAGTACTAAATCTCTGCTTTGTCACATCTGAACACTCCGTATTACTAATAACACTCTGTTCTCTGGTCTTAGTTGTACCTCAGGATCTGTAAATAATAAAATTACAACTCATGAAAACCACCAACATACAATCGATCCAATCTTACAGGTGTCTGTCAGTCATGTTGCCTGAGAAACTGAAAAACTCCAGTCCTGTACTGAAATATATGCATGTGTTTTATTTATTTATTTATTTATTTATTTATTTATTTATTGGAAAGGGGGGGTTGCTGGGTGAGTTGAAAGAAGGGTTTTTTCCTCCTTATTTTTGCTTTTAAAAAGCTAATTTTATGAATGATGAAACGCTGCTCCTGCTGCCCAACTATTTATTTCTTATATTATTTCTTTAACAATAATTTTTTTTTTTTCTATTTTAATTATTTGTTGCAATTCTATTTTTATCGTCATACAATATATATCCTGCTTCGATTATTGTTTTTATTAAATGTGTTTAATTCTATTCTAATTCAATGCACATAGTCATGTCTATGGTTGTGTATGTGACCAAATAAAATATTAGGGTTGCATCAGTAAGTTAAAAGAAATGTGCCCCAGTAAATTAGTTAAGTTTTTTTATGTATTTATGTATTTATTTTTTATGTTTGTTTGTTTGTTTGCTTGTTTATTTTATATATGTATTATTAAATATTATCTTACCATATTCACTTGCACAAGTCCTGATTTGGGTTACGGCAAATCGAAATGCTTCTATGAAGGCTTCTCCTGATCATCGTGATTATTTGTACAGTTTGGTTTTGTTCAGTGAGCTAAGTGTTATGGCACAGTAACCAACGTGCACTGGGAAAATGGGATGTATATGATGTCAAAAGTTGCGTAGAATTCTGGAAATCCATTCAGACTTCAGCCTCTGAAGCTCAAGATACTTCCAAAACTGCTGCTTCCAAAACTCCAAAAAAGCTGAAATTTATCTATCCATCCATCCCATAGCAGCAGGTCTAAGGGTTTATGAGCTTATCTCAATACCAGCTTTTTGAGACGTCCCTGTTTTTCACTTTCTGGAAGAGTATCTAATAGATCTGTCTTTACAGACGACATCTGACTGATCAGAAATAATGGCGCAGTGTCAGTGTTGTATCCAGGAGGAAAACTAAACGCTCTCTCTGCTTTTTGGTTTTTCAGTTTCACAGGTAGACTTCTCTTTGGAGTCTAAAATAACGACTTGTAGGTGAAGCGAGAGTATAAACAGCACCAGGCTGGAACCAGTACCTTTTGCCAGGCAGGGACCAGTAAAAAAACAGTAGTGTCTTTAGATAGATAGATAGATAGATAGATAGATAGATAGATAGATAGATAGATAGATAGATAGATAGATAGATAGATAGATAGATAGATAGATAGATAGATAGACAGACAGACAGACAGACAGACAGACAGACAGACAGACAGACAGACAGGTAGGTAGGTAAGGTATTTTAATTAAATTAAAAAAACATTTTTATTTGGATCTGGAAATGTTTTATATATAAAGAGAATCGACTGCTTTCTTCTTTTGTGTGAATTTTTGGAATTCGATTCATAGAATTTTACTATTCAAATTTTCACATAAAAGTTATTTTTTGAGTGAAAGTGTTCATTTCTACTTCCAACAAAGGCATTTTTACTTAATAAATGTTGTCTTATATTGGTGGGATTTTACAGGGTCAACATTTCAGCATGCTCAAAATTCATGGCATAGCACTGACTCATTCATGCTCTTTCCCTGTCTGGTAAATCCGAGGGCAGAGCTCTGACTGAGATTCCGCACTCGGTGGGGGGGGGGTTGCTTGATCCCCGAGTGCACTTCCCTGCCACACGCTCTACAATGTGTTCGCAGCGATAGTGCAGCATTTCCATAATGTGCCCTGATCAAGCAGATGAGGCGATGAGTTATGGTGCCACTGATACCTCATCAGACTCCTGTTGTTCCCTAATCATCTCGTAGGACATCCCCAGAATGCGAGCGAACCCCTCGCTTTATCACTCATCTCTAGCGGATTATATTCGAGGATGAGATTTATTTAGAACTCTGTGTCATTAAAGTCGTTCTCGGCTGACACAGAACGCAGCGATGACCCTTTTGAGCTCGGTGTCGTCCTGCAGTCTAATTAGAGGATGAGTAGACACGCTCGGTGTCGTTGTAGTGTCTTTAGTTCAAACCTGAATATCACAGGCTGGGATACTGATGGAGGAAATTAGACTTGACCAGCAGGAGATAAAGCTCGACAACATAAAATGACTTATGTCATAGTGTTCATAGTTTTTTTTTTTATGCAAATGGCAATTCTGTTGTTTCAGTTACAGTATATGATTGAATGATATTGGTGGAATTTGGATTTCCTTTAATTCTAATTGTCTTTTCTTTCATTACAGTTAGAACAGATACAGAAGCACACATGGTACATGTGAGTATGAATCAATCTTTGCTTGTACTCTGTTTGTGTGTGTGTTTGTGTGTGTGTTCTATTAAAGTGTTCTATTAAAAGCATGTGAGTCAAAAACAAAAAAGGCTTTAAATACATGGCCCATGGCACTTTCACTACATATTTCCAGAGATCCTGTGCGTTTTTTTTAGCATTTAGCGTGACATTATACTCAAAAAGGCAAATCAGATTTTATATGCTGTCTTGCTAGTTTGCACTTGAGCAGTTTGACATTTTTGAAGTATAATATTATCATAAATACGGTAAATATCATGATTTTATTGTATCCTGGTATTGAGCAATCATAAACATTTTTTTTTGCAGGGATTAAAATAATGGAAATTGCATATTAGAGCTTTAAAATCATTTATTTTTTCCTTCTGTGTTTGTTTTGTGGGTGCAGGTGGAGGTTGTAAAAAATAAAATTAGGGATTGCAGTTCTGCATGCTGATCTGGTTTTGTGTTTCTTCAGCATCGATCATGTAAAATCTGACAGATGTAAAACCCGACATGAACAGGTTCAGAATTATTTCCCACACTGTCGATGTGAAACATTGTGTGTATATATATACTGATCAGGCATAACATTATGACCACCTGCCTAACAGCTACAGGAACTCGTCTGTTGGATCGGACCACACGGACCAGCCTTCGCTCGTCACGTGCATTAATGGGCCTCAGCTCACCATTGTTCCTTCCTTGGAACACTTTTGATAGAGACTGACCACTGCAGACTGGGAACACCCCACAAGGGCTGGAGTTTTGGAGATGCCCTGACTCAGTCGTCTAGACGTCACAATTTGCCCATTTTTCCTGCTTCTAACACGTCAATTTTGAGGTCAAAATGCAATACAATTCATTTGTATTTTTTATAGCGCTTTCAACAATGGATATCGTCTCAAAGCCGCTTTACAGAGATAATGCGGAATTAAAAAATGAATAAGAATGTTCTTTATAATTGTAAGTTTGTCCCTCATGAGCAAAGTCCCTGGTGTTCTCAAATTGGTCACTTGCTGCCTAATACTGTACATCCCACCCACTAACAGGTGCCATGATGAAGAGATAATCAGTGTTTTTCACTTCACCTGTCAGTGTTATAACGTCATAATGTTAAGCCCGGTCTGTGTACAGTGGGTATACACATTTACAGGATGCCGCAGGGAAACGGGGCAGTTGTTTGGCAGCAGTGCAACCTCGTTTAGAACCCATTAGTTACAATGGGGCCAATGGAGTGGTGCACAATAAGCGTTCGCTGTAAACAACAACTGCAAACAACAAACACAAAAACGGAAAAGGAAACAGAAATGGTTTTCAAAATCCAATAAATTTCATTAATTCAATTCCTGCTAATTTTTGGTTTAAACCTGGGATACAATAAAATCAGGATATTTATTTTTTCATGATCATATTAAACTGTGAAAATATCAGTGTTCATCTGCAATTTGTTTAATCTATACAAAAGCTTGTGGACATCTGCACATTTGGTTTGCATTTACAGTTAGAATAATTTCCACTTTTCTGGGAAGATGTTACACTAGATTTAGGAGAATGCTTGTGGAAATTTGTGCTCATGCAGTCACATTAGTAAACTCAGGGTTGAGAATCAGAGACCTACACCAGGAGATCTTCCGACCCATGCAAAGCATATCTTCATGGAGCTGGCTTTATGAATAGGGCTATTGTCATGCTGGCACAAGTTCGGATCTCCAAGTTCAAGTGACGGGAAAAAGAAGTTTGTGGTAAGGGTTTGAGAAAAAACTCCATATAGTTGGAAATGACAAGTGTCCCAATACATTTGTCCAAAAAAAAAATAGTTTTATCAAAGTGGCAGAGATGTGCAGGAACTACAATATAACTCAGAACCACCACAATAACTGATTTTTATCGCAGAGTCAGCTTTTTTTTAAACATAATTTTAGTTAAAATACTATTTACTTTTCCCGGTTTCGAAGTTTAAGTTCTTATTAGATGTTTCAGCCTATAAAAATATATTACTTTCTATTGGATTTAACTACTTAGTAGTGCCATTTCTCTGTATGCAACTGCAAACATGTAGGCTGCTGTGATTAACCGTGTTTGAAGGTTTAATAACAAAGAAAAAGAAAATGCCTTTGTTCGCCTTCTTGCTCACGTGTGTCTCGGGGACAGCCGTAAGCTCCATGCGGCTCAGTGCGTGCCTCTGCCTCCTGCTGGTTCAGAGCTTTATTAAAGACCGCAGATGCTCGCTAAGCTGATGCAACTCGAAAAAAAGCACATTCATTTCTCATATGTCCATTAGTCTTTCCTTAACTTTATTTATCCTCATGCTTCCGGATGCTTTCAACAAACACACCAAGAGACGGAGCATGATGGACTACTGAAAAAAAAGAATAAAAATACAATGGAGTGAGATGATATGTATTAATATGGTACAGGATTTTTGTGTGTAATGATTATTAACGCTGTTCATCCCATCCTCATTACCTTTTGGGGCACAGAAATGGGAAATGATGCTGTAGCTCTCTTGTAGCTTGGGTTACTGATCTGAAGGTCGGGGGTTCAAGCCCCCTGTATCACCGAGCTGCCACTCTTGTGCCCTTGAGCAAGGCCCTTACCCCTTTGTGCTCCAGAGGCATGGATTATATGTGATTCTGCTGTAATGTACATGTGTAATATTAAGCCCATTTTTTTTTTTTTACCTTCACCTTGTGTTCATTTGAAGAGGGGGAAAGAACGAGCCCGAGCCCGAGCAGCCGGTTCCACGGAAGGTCGCGATCCGCATGCTTCCCTCGGCTGAAGACATCGACCCGGACGTCCTAGAGAGCATGCACTCTCTCGGCTGCTTCCGGGACAAGAACAAACTGATGAAAGACCTGCTGTCTGATGAGTGAGTAACACAAAAACACGATGTAATGGTTAGGAATCATGCTGTGTGTGTACGGACAGCATTCCCAGCCCTTCCGGTTTTCCCAGTCATAATGTCTTTAGGGTGGTTTTATCTCATGTTACACCAGCAATACAATATTAAATTCATTCACAAACTCTTGTCTTGCTGGTAGTATCGTTTATTCTTATGATGGTGTGCATGAGAAGTAAATGTTATGTATCATGGTAGTTCTGGTGGATGCAGAACTTCTCTACCCATCAGCCTCATCATGTATCATGTTTCATGTTTTGCATGACTATTTTATTCCCAGTCTCTTGAGGCCTATCGTTTGTAGTCATAGAGTATGCAACCATGAGCAGTAGATATGAGGCGAAAAACGTTATTAACGTTACATAGTTTCTGGATCTATTTCTATTTGTTTTTGTTTGTCTGTCACTCTTTATTCTCTCTCTCTTTATCCGTCTCTCATAGATCCCATATCTCTCTCTTTCACCCCATCTCTGTCTTTCATAGCGGCAGGCCTGAGGTTTTATGAGCTTATCTTAATACTAGCTCTTTGAGACGTCCCTGTCCTTCTTTCACTTTGTAGAGGAGTCTCTAATAGACCTGTCTTTACAGATGACATCTGACTGATCTTTCCATCAAGTAGAAGTGGTAGCTCAGTGATTAAGGCTCTGGGTTCTTAATCAAAAGGTCAGGGGTTCAAGACCCGGTATTGCCAAGATGCCACTCTCGGGGCCCTTGAACAAGGCCCTTAACCTTCTGTGCTCCAGGGGTGCACATCCCTCACAAAGGTGTTTGATAGGGTTAAGATTGGAGCTCTATAGCAGGAGATCTTCCACTCTAACCAGTGTGAAGAATATTTTCATGGAGCTGGTTTTGTGCACAGGGGCATCATCTTGCTGGAACAGGTTTGGGTCTCCTGGTTTAAGTGAAGGGAGAATTTTATTCTACCACATCCAAGGACAATTGTGTGCCTTCTTTTTTTGTGGTAACAATCTGAGAAAGAACTACATATGGCTGAAAAAGTCAGGTGTCCCAATACTTTTGCATCTCAAGTGTATATGGTAGATGGAGATTAGATTGGGGGAAAAGAATAGGAATAAATTCCTAGCTTATTTGTGTCTAGGCTCCCGTCTGGCTCTAACTCTTTTCTAAATCTCAGACAAGCTCCCCCCATACAATATTTGCTTTGGGACGCCATAACAAGAGCAGAGAAATGTTTTATGGCCCTCTTTCTCACGGCGATTAAACCCAGAGTACCTTTCATCCCTCATTTCCCTCTTACAAGTACCACACTGTACACACCCATCGTTCTAACGTGGATGATGGACAGATCTGGCGGGATCGAACCCGACTGTGATTACTGTCTCCCCTTATTCACACGCTCCGTCTGTCTGAACTGTGTTCCCACACTGAGCACATAATTTCATACCGGGCTACAAGGGAAGAAAAAAAACAACAAGTTTTTTACAAGTGTTTTGGCCTTTAAAGCCTGGAGATCTGTGTTCCCCGATCCATTTCTTGGACTTTAAATATTACACCCAGTCAATTTCACCCCAATATCAAACTATTTGTAATTACAGAAAAATGTATTTTAGTACAATCATTCCATTTTAATTATTTGAGCTACTCACCCAAGACCTACATTTTCAGTGTTTGGTAAAATTAATTTTCCCTCAATTTTTTTTTATTCCAACATCAATGTAAAGCTAATTTCAATAAATTAGTAGTCGTTTCGCTAAATGTCTGTATGTCCCCCAAAATGGATTTGACAAGCCTTGATATTAGACAAGTTTTAGATTAGAATAAAGTTCAGTTTTAATAGAATTTGCTGTCAAATCTTTACTGTCAAATGGAAACAGTAATTTATACTTTTTGAGAGACACATGCATGTTCCTTCTGTTTCTATGCAACAAACTAGGTAATGTAACACTATTTACTTAGACCTAACAAAATGTCCAGATATCCCCCTTAATTTTCAATGGAATTTCCTCCTTTAGCTTGAATACCAGTTTTACACACTCTCAGCATCCGGACAGTTAATTTCTCCAAACCTTCAGTTGAAATACTTATCCAGTCCCCTTGTAAATAGAGATTTATTTCTTGTGATCCAGTTAATCCCAGTGAGTCAATAGGATTTAGGTGCAGTGACTGGGCAGGCCATACAATGATAGATATCACTCCAGGCGACTGTTTGCACTTTGAATAACACTGGATATTCGCTTTGGCTCATTTTCTTGTTGTATGATGAAGTCAGCTCCAATGGGCTGCAGTCCAGACAGAATTGCATGGTGTTGAAGTATAGAATTGTAGCCTTGTTGGTTCTGGGTTCCTTTCACTTTCCGGAATAAGTCTCCAACCCTCCCTGTGCTAAAAAAACCCCAAACCATTAGCTTTCACTTCCATGTCTGACTGTGGGGGTGAGGCGTCTGCTAACATCTTCTCTCCTGTTCTCTGTCTTATAGAAGTTCTTCAGTTACAGCCAGAAATAACAAATTTGCACTCATTTGTCTATAGCGCTTTCTGCCAGTTTTATGTTTTTTGCCTTGGTGATGGTATTCTTAGTCTGTGTCCAAATGAACCGTACTCAGAATGCATTTATCAATAGAGAATCCAAAAAGGGGCATCTACCAAATGCTCTAAATGTACATGTAATATAAATGTTTCTGTAAATGCTATAAATGTGCTAGCAAAACTTTTGAAAAGCAAACACACACTTGAATGAGAATTACATGTGTGTCATTCAACATCAGAGCATCTGCTATTGATGAAAATGTAGATTTTTTTTGTACCACCAATCAGTTTGTATGAAGAACTGATGCTGGGCCTGCTTTCTGTCTAGCCCAGAGTTTAGATTCATCTATCCTACAGCTTACAGTTTTCCAAACTCTCCACTCTAGTGACAACCAGGAGAAGATGATCTACTTCCTCCTGCTGGATCGTAAAGAGAGGTATCCCAGCCAAGAGGACCAGAACCTGCCTCCACGTAATGAGATTGGTAATGTGCTTTATCTCCCCTAATTTGAATTGTTAACGCATGTGATTCACCACATTGCTAAACTTATTTCCTTAATTGACTCATGGGTTGACATTGAATTTTTTACAGATCCACCGAGGAAGCGGGTGGACTCTCCTCTGCTGACCAGACACAACAAGCGGAGACCTGAGCGCAAGTCCATGGAGGTGCTGAGCGTAACCGAGGGAGGATCTCCTGTTCCTGTACGGAGAGCTATCGACATGAACCAACACGGACAAAGGTATCAATAAAGACTCCACAAACTAAAGTTTGTGGACACCTAACTTTGTCCTTTTTAAACATCCTATTCCACAATTAGTCCCCATTTTCTGTTATTAAAAACCTTCACTCTTTTCTGGGAAGATGTTCCACCAGATTTTGGAGTGTGTTTGTGGAGATTTTGCTTATTCAGAGGGTTAGTATAGACCTCAGGCAGTAGGTTTGAGTTCAGAGCTCTATAGCATGAGATTTTTCACTCCAACCCATGTAAAGCATATCTTCATGGAGCTGGATGCCAATGCTGGAACAAGTTTGCATTTCTGCAACTCTGTGGCACAAGTTTGGGAAAAAAAACACATACGACTGGAAAAGTCAGTTGTCCCAATCCTCCTTATTCGTCAAGAGCATCTTTTATTAGCAAAAACAGAGCCAAATTTAACTGTTAATGATGGAAAGAATGAGAAAAGACAACAATGATGGTAGCTCCGTGGTTAAGATGTTAACTTCTGATCAGAAGGGAATGGGTTCAGATCCCACCATTTAAATGTTTCTAGAACCCTCATTCTACCTATTTTACACCATTGATCACTTTTCCAGGTGGCCATAATGATTAAGGTGAATACGAGGCGCTGAATACAAGTACAGCAGTGGCTTTATAATGTAGTCACAGCATGTTCCACAGAAGAGAGCGATAATTATAAAAGTAGCTCAGGATAGCGATGTAATTAGTACCTTCTCTGTTTTAGACATTTCCAAAAAAGACCAGTAGAAATCAGCACTTTTCTACTGATTTGGAGACATTTGGCTGACATTTAACACCTTTTGGATGAATTGGAATGCTGACTGCACCCCAGGCCTCCTCACCTACATCAGTACCTGACTTTTCTTACTTTTCTTAGAATGAGCACAAATCTTCACACTCCAACATCTAGTGGAACATCTTTCCAGAAGAGTGGAGGTTATTATAAGAGCAAATGGGAACTAAATGTGTAATGGAACGTTCAAAAATCACAAATATGGTCAGGCAGCTTGTGTTCACCTCATGATCATGTCTAGATTTGAAAGGGTAGATGCATGAACTTCCCATAACATGTGTTTGAAATTATTCTTTTCATTCCACTTGTTGATAATATTGTGGTTGATTAAGGGCTTGAGTTTCTTTTTTTGGCATGTTCATTAGCAAAGGTGTCTCGCGATATTTAAAAGTAAGGTTTGCATATGGATATAACGTTTGAGGGGAAAAACACAATGCAGCACAGAGGAGCCCTCGATCTGCAAACGTCGATCTGCGCCTGTTGAACGGAGATGAACTTTGTGGGAAATGGGGCGAATTGAAATGAATAAGATCCTTATTTCCTCTGATTTGTCCCCTCAGTTTTGGCAAAGCTGTTCCCCTCTGGCTTCCTCCACAAACATCAAAAGCATCTTATCTTGCTTCTTGTGCCTTTCATGTTTCTGTTTGATGTCTAGCATTTGTGTGTGTGTGTGTGTGTGTGTGTGTGTGTGTGTGTGTGTGTGTGTGTGTGTGTGTCCATCCTATGCTAGACTCCCAAAAGGGAGATTCATTTTCTTGAGCCTGTGTTGTGCTACCTGTACTTTTCTTCCTTCACTGTTTATGGTGTGTGTGGGTGTGTGGTGCCGAAGTGTGTGTGGCAGGTGCAGATGTATGCAGGGTGTGTGGGTGATTGTGTGTTTGCTCGTGTGAAAAGGGTGTGGTGTGTGTGTGTGTGTGTGTCTCCGTCTTTATCAATTTTCTCTCCTCTTACTCTTTTCTTTCTCTCATTCTCTCTCTCTCTCTCTCTCTCTCTCTCTCTCTCTCTCTCTCTCTCGGTAAGTAGATAGTAAAAAGGCTCTCGTTCTCTTAGCCATAGAGGATTATCTTTCCTCATATAATTGCTTTCCTCTTGTGTGTGTTGGTATCCTCCCTTCTTGTCCTCCCTCACTCCCTCCCTTCCTCCCTCCCAGAATAATCAGATGTGCCGCTCCCCAATGTACTTTAATGTCTCAAATTGTTCACCGTGTCACTCGTGGCTAATTAAATGAAACCGGGCGTTCGAGGAGCATTGAGCCGAAATGTGTCGTGATTTTCTGCTTGAATGCTCCAACACGGGTTGTGCCTATTGGATAATATCCATTTAAGTAAATGATTGATCAAGACACGAAATACAGGAGGACATTGCGACACATTTTATGGTGGAAACCTTTTGTCTTCACAGCTGGTTAAACTCCAGGCGTTCGTTTGGACTCAAAACCAGGAGTTAAAAGATTTTCCCATTTCACATCATCAGTAGACACACTGTACTGTATTGACAAAAGTTTTAGAAATGCCTGACTTTTTCAGCCATATGTGTTTCTTACCCTAAAACTGGTACCACAGTGTTGGAGGTACACAAATGTACAGCATCTTTTATTAGGTGCTAAAATAAAATTTTCCCATCATTTGAACTTGAAGGGGACCCAAACCGGTTTTAGCATAACAGTGCACCTGTGCACAGAGCCAGTTTCATGAAGATATGTTTTACATGGGTTGGGGTGAAAGACCTCCTGCTAGAAGATCTCCTGGTCTTCTGACTGCACCCCAGCCCTCTTCATCTCGCCTACATCAATAACTGACTTTCCAAATGTGGCTGAAATGGCCACAAAAAATCTAGTGGAACATCTTTCCAGAAGAATGGAGGTTATTATAACAGGAAATGGGAACTACAGTAAATATCGAATTGGAAATTCAAAAAGCACATACAGTATATGGTCACTCAATTCACTTTTTGATCATGAATAGTACTTATTCTATACAATATACAATATTTGTAATAGTTTTTTGGAGTTTATATAAATTTCAGTCCCTATCCATCCTCATGGTTCTCGAGTTCAACCTCATGGAACTTTAGGCTGGAAAAACAATGGGACAGGATCTGTGGTATCTCAGGAGCATGTGGAGAAAGAGAGACAAGGCTTGTCCATATTTGAATTGCATTGCTTCTTACAGGCAACAGAGATGTCAAAAAGCCAACTGAGATATGCAAATCATTCATTGTGATTGCCTGTGTGTTGTAGGTCCCGGTCCATCAGTGGGGCTTCATCGGGTCTTTCCACCAGTCCCCTCAGCAGTCCACGGGTAAGTTTTTGGGTTTGTCCCAAATCACAAACAGATTTTTATAATAATGAGAAAGCTGTTATTTATTTATTTTAATGCAAATGAATGGAAATGACTTCAAGTGCAATATGAGTGAACAGTTGTAGGTTTTTAAAGACATGATTATATTCAAATCTGTTTTTAGAGATCCGCCTTAAAATGCGCACTATATATACAGTGTTAAATCTCTCAGTAGCTGACTGCACCCATGCTAATCATCTGCCCTCCATTGCAAACTCAAACATGATGCCTGTGCTCAATTTTAAGGCAGGTACACACGGTGTGATTTTGGCCATGATTTGGTCATCTAAAACAAATTTAGAAAATCCTAAGTGATTCCTAAAATTCGAGGCTAAAATCTGTAGTCTCTGATCGCTGGGTTACTGGGATCGTGTTCACTGACAGCCGGTTAATTGCCATTGTGATCATTTTTATACGATAAAACTCAGATTCAGTAGATTTCGGACACTTTCCTGCAGTGTGATTTCTTCTACGACAAACATCAAATCAAGAACCAATTGAAGCGCCGAATCTGATGACGCGATTAGCGCGACAACTTCAAACCACCTCAGAGAAAATGTCGTTGCCAGTCAGCTGGACAGTACAGCAAGAAGAAAAACTCAGAGTTATGGAGGGAAAAGGAGTGTTTGTATGACTTCATTATCAAGACATGTCATGAACAATATTAACGCTAGCGATTGTTTTCGTTTGCTGCTAGCTACCGTTAGAGAGCGAACGCTGGCCTGAACTGTCACAGATTGATGACGTAAAATTTCAGACCAGACTTTTTCTTGTGTGTGTCGGTTTTTGACTGTCGTACAGTATGACATTATGAAAAACTGAAATCCTACAGTGTGACATGGGCATAAAGTTCATACAAGTCTGACAAGCAACAATTATAAAAAAAAAAAAAAAAAAAAATGGCAGTGTGCGCCCAGCATTAACGTGAACTCATTACTTAAAGTTTGCTTAATTTGGGACAAAGCCTCTACACCCCAAACCTAAATCCCTAGATTTAGCCAATTAGCGTGAGATGCAAATGAAAAAAGATGCTATAGGTTAACTGTAACCAAGAGCCATAGACGTTCCTTTAATTACATGTCAACAGCTTCAAAGCGAATCTTCAGAAAAGTATGGCTTATTAGCTGCGCTCAGGCTCTGCGATTGAGTTGAAAGCACTGATTCTGCAGTAAAATTGCTGCCTGTCGATACTAATAGACTGACTCTAACTGCTAGCGCAATTGCACAGTGATGCTCTGGATAATTAGCCGGAATCTGTTCTTTATTCAGAGGATTGTAGCTCGAAGATATCTGAAACTGCTAATGGCTTGGTTAAAAAAAAAGAAATCTGCAAATCCTCCTTTTTCTTACTTACTGTCGAGCTTTAACAGTTGACTTGTCTAAAAGCGCTAAGTCTTTCCAATATGCCGCCTTTAATTCGCGCAGGGCGAAATGCCAGCCGGATTTAGGTCTAACCCCGGCTTTGAGGCCGGCCTGATCAAATATTTCAGTATTGCTGCAATATTTGTGCTGTTGGATAAAACTGTGCTTTTTTTTTGTCCAGAAGTCGAGCTCGCAACACGTACAGCTCAGGGTCTAAATGTTCTATGCAGTTTCAAAGGCTTCAGAATTATTTTATTTATTTATTTATTTACAAAATTACACATTTATTTTTGATGGCAGAATTGTTTGCCAGTACTTTGAACGAGTCCTATTTATACCCACTTGAGTATATATTGCCACATAATGTATGTGTAAACAACAGTTTATAGCTAATAAATGTGCATAGTGGTGATTAAAAGCAGGCAAGCGAGCAGCTTTTTAGTGCTTCATCAGTGTAATAAATGAATTTGTCGAATTTGTTTTATAGTTTTTGCTGGCCATGTGCATGTGTATCATTTTGTTTGTAATGTGAAAACCGCATAGATTCTTTACAGGAATTGTTCACCTCCTGAGGCTCTTCTCCAGTCCATGACTTTTGCTCATGTGTGATGTCAACAGCTGCATTTAATCTGTATGGCTGAGAGAAATGAGTTCATATTTGTCTAACCTTCCATAAAGACTGCTGTATAATGCTCTAAACTTGGTTAATAATGCTGTAAGTCTGATTAGTTATGCTGTAAACTTGGTTCATTGTGCTGGAAATATGGTTTGTTATAACATAAATTCGGCTATTTATGCTGTAAACCTGAGTAGTCATGCCATGAACTTGGTTTGTTTTGCCGTAAACCCAGATAGTTATGCAGTAAACTTGGCTAGTTATGCTAAAAAAAAATGCTTAGTTATGCTATAAATCAGAATTTGGTTGATTATAGTGTAAACCTGGTTACTTATGCTTTAATACTGGTTAGTTTTATTGTAAATCTGGTCCATTATGCCATAAACCTGGTTAATTATGCTGTAAGCCTAGTTTATCTATGCTGTAAACTTAGTTTAGCATAAACTTGGTTTGTTATGCAGTAAAGCTGGTTAGTTATGGAGTAAACCTGATTAGTTATGCTGTAAACTTGGTCTATTATGCTGTAAACCATGTTAGTTATACTGGAGACTTGGCTAGTTATGCTGTAAACGTGGCTAGTTATGCTTTAAACTTTGCTAGTTATGCTGTAAACTTGGCTAGTTATGCTTTAAACTTTGCTAGTTATGCTGTAAACTTGGCTAGTTATGCTTTAAACTTGGCAATCTCTCACTGTTAAAGTGATATACTTATTTACAGCTACAAATAAACAAAAGACTTGGAGTGGACAACAGCCTTGGGACCTGAACTAATCATTTCTGTTTCCTGTACCTCACCCACAACAAAGCGCTAAGTTGAGTGGCTAGTTTAAAAAAAATAAAACAATGCTGTTCTAATTCTAGCTCTGATAGTGGAGTGAATGGGAGTCATCTGTACGTACAGAGAAAATTGCAGCATGCTAGAACTACCACTACCGCTAGCGGCCATCATGTTATGGGCCACTCTCTAGCCAACTGGGCATTTTTAGTGTTCTTGTTTTCACAATATCTCATCACAATTGAATAATTGTACTAGTTAAGACTTAGCCCTGACATTCTCAGAAACAGCATTGGTTATAAATAAAACCTACAATCTGTAACAGTAACAATGGGAACACTGCATAAAGCACAAATACTGTAAGCTGTTGGTTATAATTTATGAATTCATGTCTAATATTCTTTGTGTAAGTGTTTGACCAGTTTAGTGGTCATGTTTATCGCTCAATCCCATTCGGAAAACAGAAATCGATATCTTCGGGTTTAAACCACGAATGCTGTAAGGATCCATAACATCTTCATATCATTTTCCAAGCAGCAGTAGCTGCATTGCTATTCTGTGCTTAGCTTTACACTTAATGGCCATGAGTTTAAGTGGTCATTTCAATAGTGTGGCGCTATTGTTGTGAATTACCTCTATAAATTATTTAATATACACTATATGAACAAAAGTAAAGTATATCTTTCCCCAACCTGTTCCAGCATTAGAATACCCCTTTGCACAAAGCCAGCTCCATAAAGACATGGTATATATAGGTTGGTATGGAAGATCTTCTGCTATAGAGGTCTGACCTCAACCATATTAAACCTTTGGGATGAATTGGAATGCTGAATGCATCTCAGGCAAAATCTCCACGAGCAGACTTTAAAATCTAGTGGAACATCTGCCCAGAGGAGTAGAAGTTATTATATAACTGTGAAATGGGATGTTTTAAAAAGAAAATATGAATCAATTGAACAGTTCTGACAATAGCGCAATCAAGTCACCATATTATAGCTCACATGTGGCACGTGCCCATTTCCCTCTCGCTTGGTCATTTCTGGCATTTTTCCAACCAAAAAAACCCAGAGCTTCTTTTTATTTCATTGTTGTTCTTGTGGCTGTGTTTGCTATGAGAACACTGCACATTTTCTTTCCACATTTTCTTGCTGCCTCTCGGCTGGTTGTGCTAATGGCATGTTTTTCTTTCTTTCTTTTCTGCACTCTCCCTCCCTCACTCAACACCGCTGCCTCGTCTACCGTCCATCCCTATGTGCTATGGGTACGCGTGCCTGTGCTGTGGTGCGTGCTAATCTCGGACTTGTGCGCTTGTGTGTGTTTGTGTGTATGTGGGCTGCGGGTTGTGTGATGCTGGTGCTGGTTCCGGTTCTGGTGCATGTGCTCTCCCAGCCTGTGCGACGCTTTTTTATTCCCCCGCAATCCTCGGAGCTCATGCGGTCACCCAACCACAACCCAAGGCTCAATGGCACCTTTCAGCCAGGCACGGTGGCGCAAAACTTGGCACAAAACAACAAAACTCAGACGCTCCCAGCTAAGCCCAAAGGGTCCGAAAAAACCCTGCAGAGCACTAGATCAAACCCGCTTCCAAACACCATGGCCACGCCGCTGACTGCCAAGTCTGAGCCATCTACGCCATCCACACCATGTCATCCAACCTCCCCAGCAATCCCCCTACCCAACAGCCCGAAGGTGCGCCGGCCGCCCCTGACCGCCCCCCACAAGCTTTCAGTGCCACTCTCACAGGCTCCGCCTCTCTCTCCCATTCGCCTGCACCACCTGCATCCGCTGGCCACGACTGACCACAACGGCAAATGTATCCCCATTGTACAGGTGACTCCCCATCCCTCGCCCCGTGCCAGCCCCCTACCTACGCCCAAAGGGACACCTGTACACACGCCCAAGGAGAGTCCAGCAGGTACGCCGAGTCCCACACCACCCCCTAGTCCCTCTATTGGTGGCATGCCCTGGAGGACGCGACTAAATTCCATCAAGAACAGCTTCCTCGGCTCGCCGCGCTTCCACCGCAGAAAACTGCAAGGTAACCACTGCTAACTACTGAATACATATTGTGATCATTTTAGGAACTCGCCTCAAAAACACTTTCTTTATTGTCCAGGTTTGGTGTCAAGAACGTGTCCTGGTGAGAGCTTAGTCATGACATTTTATATACAGCATTCTTTAACACTTTAACCCATAAAACTTCTTTACTAAAATTGCCATCATTGGTGAATGAGTAAAGAAGGCTTTAAATCTGCCTTATGATGCAGCACAGTTTCATTTACAAAAGAAAAAGCTTAGTGAAATATATCTGTGGGACAGTTATTGGCACACCTATAAATTCCTATATTTTAAATACTGTTGGAAAGTGTGAAACAAGTGTCTTTTATGGTTTTTGAGAGACACGTGCATGGTCCTTTTGTTTCTCTGCAACAAACCCGGTCGTTTAACATTATGAAGATTTGACTGAACAAATACATAAATGTCCAGATGTTACACTTTAATTTAATTGTAAAATCCTCCCTTAGCATGAATAACAAGCGTTAAACATTCTCGGCACCTGGACAGTTCAGCTGAATTACTTTTCCATGCCTCTTGTAAAACTCGCCGAAGGTGTCCTTCACTAGGTCTTACTTTCTTGTGATCCAGTTCATCCCAGAGCATTACAACAAGATTTAGGTGCAGTGACTGGGCAGGCCGTTCCATAATAGATAACACTCCAGATGACTGTTTGCTCTCTAAATAATGCTTACAGAACTTGGATGTACGTTTCCACTCATTGTCTTGATGTAAGGTTAATTCGGTTACAATAAGCCGCAGTCCAGATAGAACTGTATGGTGTTAAAATATGGAATGGCAACCATGTTGGTTCAGTATTCCTTTCACCATGTAACCTCCAGGCATATAATGAAATAGCATGTTCTCCAAATATAAACAGAAACTTGTGCAGTGGCATGTGACATAGCTACACGTATTTCACCTAAAACCTACTGTTATTGCTGGAGGTGGCAGTTTGTTGAAAATTAATACTGTTAAATTACCTAGTTTGTTGTATAGAAATAAAAGGAACATACAAATTGATGTTTTATATTCATCCAAGTTGTTCAACCATGACTTCCTGTTTTTCAGGGTTATAAATCTGAGGAAACATACAGGCCAAATTCCCTTCCTTCTTTACTCATTTTTACCAAGGGTGCCAATATTATTGGAAGGCACTGTAATGTTGAATTTTTTTCAAACCAGTTTATACAGTAGCCACAGTTAATGTTGTATAGCCTTAAACAGTTTATAGCTGCACTGAAATTTAAAGGGAAAAAAAAGGTTTTCAAAGCAGGTCAAAGAAAATGGTCTTTATCAGAGAAAGTGTTAGAGAAGTGAAGAAAAGAGTGCAGGCAGGGTGGAGTGGGTGGAGAGGAGTGATAGCAGGAGTGATTTGTGATAGAAGAGTATCTGTGAGAGTGAAAGGGAAAGTTTGTAGGACTGTGGTGAGACCTGAGATGTTGTATGGTTTAGAGACAGTGGCATTGAGTAAAAGACAGGAGGTGGAGCTGGAGGTAGCAGAGCTGAAGATGTTGAGGTTTTCGTTGGGAGTGACGACGATGGACAGGATTAGAAATGAGTTTATTAGAGGGACAGCGCATGTAGGACATTTTAGAGACAAAGCGAGGGAGGCGAGATTGAGATGGTTTGGACATGTGCAGAGGAGGGACATGGGGTTATATATCGGTAGGAGAGCTGAGGATGGAGCCACAATGAAAGAGGAAAAGAGGAAGGCCAAGGAGGAGGTTTATGGATGTGGTGAGGGAAGACATGCAGGTAGTTGGATTGAAAAAGGCAGATGTAGAGGACAGGGAAGTATGTCGACGGATGATCCGCTGTGGCGCCCCCTAATGGGAGCAGCCAAAAGAAGTAGTTTTTTATCAGAGAAAGTTGTTTTATGATCTGAAAGTTACTGGTGTCTGAGTGGAATAAAGAGTTCTCTGTAGAACAATAATCATAATTAATCATCGACGGAATGGCCTTATGTTGTCGCTTATGTTGATTTATTGTCAGATTTCTTGAGGCAGACTGTGATCTATAACCTACAACTTAAAAGCTGCTTGATACAGCGTTATTTGCTTGATTTGTGGTAATGATGGTGATGATGATGAAACCTTCATAAGCTAACCCCCTTCACTTTCTATCCCGTTCTCTCTGGAGGCCAGGATTAGGTTTTACTGATGGTTATTAAGAAGCTCTTTTGAATAATTAGTGTTTGCCTCTGGCAGCCTGTGCATATACCTGCACTGTTCTAGCATTCTTTATGATCTATGGTGATTTGATCCAGGCTTCAGTTGCATATTTTTGGCTCTTTGCAGTGCCAACCCAAGAGGAAATGTCCAGTCTGACGCCGGAGTCTTCCCCTGAGTAAGTTCTAACACACTTAAGTCTTTCATTCTTCTTAACCTACCAAAAAAAGCATGCTGAAATTCAATGAATCTCTTTCACGCTCTGGAAAATAATGATTGGCAGAGCGTAAGGGGAAGAAAATATTTTTTCTGAAATGATTTGAAACACACAGAAGTCAGTAGCGTCCTTATTGTTTATTACATATTTAATAAAAATCTGGTTTTGCTTAAATTTTTTTTTATTTAGATAGAATATTTTCAATTCTAAAATAAATGGCATGGAATAGCAAAAATGATGGCACCTTTAACCTTATATTCTGTTGCACAGCCCCTAGAGGTAATATCTAGAAACAAGCATTTGTAGCTCCCAGTCAGACTTCTGCACCTGTCCACAGGTAGTCTGTCAAACCATTTATGAGCAGATGTTCCAGTTGTTTCAGGTGTGTCAAGGGTGCCTTCTCCAGACTGCATGTTCATTTTTTTGTATAGATGTTAGACATGATTCAGATCAGTGCTCACAGAAGGGCTGAATAGTCCATTTTTCTTTTTTTTTTTTTTTTTGTTTTGTTATTCTTGAGTGCTTTGGGTCATTATCCTGTTGGAGGAAACACAAGCTGTGAATGAGATGGAGCTTTCTGATCCCAGGCACTATGATTTGCTCCAGAATGGCTCTTGAGATATTATTGTGTCTATTCCACAGGAACGTACCCCAAAAATACTCCAGTTTTTCTCTCATTAAACATCATTATACTGTTTAGGGGTACCAACAAATGTATATATTACATTGGGAGAAAATAATGATCTGATCCCCTGCTGATTTTGAGTTTACCCCCTTACAAAGAAATAATCAGTCTAGCATTTTATAGTAGGTTCATTTTAACAGAGAGAGAGAGAGAGAGAGAGAGAGAGAGACAGAATATAAAAAATAATAATAATAAATACATAAACTTCAAAGAAAGGTTATAAAGTTATAAATTAATTTGTATATTATTGTATATAATATATTAATGATGTTATTAGGAGGAACTCACTGACCTTCTTACAAATGTAAGAATGTAAGACCGTGCCACGGTCGTGCCATCCAGCTGTTTTAAAAGCAGCCTTCACATTGTCTCCTCTGGATTTAGAGATTGTAGCTCCATGCCTAGATAAGCATGCTGTCCTAGATAAGCATGCTCTGTGGCAAAATCCCAGCATGCTCCACAGTTCAAGAGGGGTGGGGAAATGAGCCATGCCCAAAGCCCTCAGACCTTAAACCAAAGGCCTGTGACTGACTTCCCCTAAGGATTTCTTTTAATAGAAAAGCAGTACTAGTTCACTCACTCATTGTTCTGCAGCTCGTGACTGCCAATCCGAGCTGCCACTCCAGTTCGGAGGCAGGACAGTATATGGACAAAACAAATGGAAGTTTTTCAGCCATATGTGGTTATTTTCCAAACCGTTACCACAAAATCAGAGCCACATAAATCTGTGAATGCAGCGGTATTAGATTTTCCGCTCACTAGAAGACCCATATCTGTTCTATCGTGCCAATGTGCACAAAACCAGCTCCATGAAGATATGCTTTATATGGGTTTGAATGGAAGATCTCCTGCTACAGAGCTCTGATCTTAACCCAGGCCTCCTCATCTCAGCTACATCAGTACCTGATTTTATTAAAACCCACGTGGCTGATTGAGCCCACAAATTTTAGTGAAACATCTTCCCAGAAGGTTATTTTAAAAGCAAACCGCATTTAAATGTAGAATGAGATGCCTTAAAGCAGTGGTCCTCAACCTCCGGGCCATGGACAGGCACCAGTCCGTAGGTGAATTGGTACCGGGCCGCACAGAAAGAATACATACCTTACATTATTTCCATTTTATTTCTTTTCTGATTCTGAACTGTTTTATTTTGGAAAATTCTCGGATTCTCTCCTCCACATCTGTCTATTACTCACTCTTAATGCATGTCATGATGCCTCGGTCACATGTCTTACCTCCATCCACTACCTTCTTAAAGGGACTCCGGCCGCTAACATAATACATTACCGCTAAATTCAAACCCCCAAGCGAGCAAAATAAACAAAAAACAACACAGTGGATTCACGTTTATTATTATATTAAGAAAATACCAGTTTTTTGGTCGTATCATTTTATTTTGTTTTATTTATCCGCCACAACCTAAAGGGCGGTCTGTGAAAATATTGTCTGACATTAAACCGGTCCGTGGCGCAAAAAAGGTTGGGGACCGCTCCCTTGAAGCACACATTAATATTATGTACAGGTGTCCAAAACATTTGTCGATATAGTGTACGTAAGCGTGTTGGGGTTTAATACCTTTATTTATTTTATTATCTGATAATTGGCATAATTGGCGAATGAACATTCAAATGTTTTTTTTTTTATTGTATATAAAAATCGTTTAGTTTAGTTTTGTTCTTTTTAACACGTGGTGGTGTGTGTGGGTGTGTTTGTGCGTGAGTCCACAGCTGTCTTGCTGTGTTCAGCACTGTTACACCATGATTGAGCACGAGCTCTGCAAATGTCAGAAACCATGTTTGCGTGAAATGCCTTATTTACCACAGACGTGATCTGTCAAAGGAAGCGCTCTTGTGATGATTTCACTGTACTTCAAATTTTTTTTTTGGCCCGTATCTTCTACTTTTGGAAGAGCGCAAATTCACTCACAAATGACAGCTGGGTATTTTCCAGCTGGTGTTTTTAGCATTATTTTCACAAAGTATGTATTGTCATCGAGAGATCGTCTGTGAAAACATGTAGGGTTATTTCTCAATCTGCTTTGGCTCTTTTGTTTTTCAGACTTGCGAAAAAATCTTGGTTTGGGAACTTCATTAATTTGGAGAAAGAGGAGCAGATCTTCGTGGTGATTCAGGACAAACCTCTGAGCTCCATCAAAGCTGATATCGTGCAAGCTTTTCTCTCTGTAAGTCTCAGCATGTTTGTTTTTGTGTGTTCGTATTTTGGAACATAATAGAGTGTGATTATATCGAATGATGTAATCACATTACAAGCATCATTTTTTGCACTTTTACTCAATGCCACTGTCTCTACACCATACAACATCTCAGGTCTCACCACAGTCCTATAAACTTTCTCTTTCACTCTCAGAGATACTCTTCTATCACAAATCACTCCTGCTATCACTTTTCTCCACCCACTTCACCCTGCCTGCACTCTTTTCTTCACTTCTCTAACACACTCTCCTTTACTCTGCACTGTTGACCCCAGGTACCTGAACTCCTCTATCTTCTCCACCTCTTCTCTCTGCAACCGCACCCCTCCATTCACACACATGTACTCTCCCTTACTCCTACTGACTTTCATTCCCCTTCTCTCCAACTCATATCTCCACCACTTCAGGCTCTTCTCAATCTGCTCACTACTCTCACCACAAATCACAATATCATCTGCAAACATCATAGTCCAGGAAGGCTCCTGTCCGACCTCGTCCGTCAACCTGTCCATCACCACTGCAAACAGGAAAGGGCTCAAAGCCGATCCTTGATGCAGTCCAACCTCCACCTTGAACCAGTCTGTCGTTCCTACTGCACACTTCATTGCTGTCACACTGTCCTCATATATGTCCTGCACCACCCTCACATACTTCTCTGACACTCCTGACTTCCTCATATAATACCACAACTCCTCCCTCCACCCACGCTTTCTCTAAATCCACAAAGACAGATTTTCACCTCTTCTCTCACCTCTACTCTTTTTCATAACTTCATGGTGTGACTGACCAACTTAATTCCCCTGTAGTTACTGCAGGTCTGCACATCTCCTTTGTTCTTAAAGATCAGTACCAGCACACTCCTTCTCCATTCCTTAGGTATCCTCTCACCTTCCAGAATCGTGTTGAACAATCTTGTTAAAAACCATCTCTCCTAAAAATCTCCACGCTTCTACGGTTATGTCATTTGGGCTAACCGACTTTCCACTCTTCGTCCTCTTAATCGCTATATTCACTTCCTACTTACTAATCCTTTTCACGTCCTGCTTCACCATCTCCACATAATTCAACCTTCTCTCTCTTAATTTTCCTTATTCATCAGCTGCTCAAAATACAACCCACTTGTGGAGCATAGGCACTGATGACATTTATCATGACACCTTCAACTTCCAGCTTCACGTTCATCACTCTAGCAGAAACTCTCTTCACCTCCACTACACTCTTACTGTACTCTTCCTTCAGAATCACCCCTACACCATTTCTCTTTCCATCCACACCATGAAAAAACAGTTTAAACACCTCCAATGTTCCTGGTTTTACTCTGTTTCCACTTGGTCTCCTAAACACACAACATATCCACCTTTCTCCTCTTTATCATATCAGCTCCCTTTCTCCTTTACCAGTCATAGTACCAACATATTAAAGTGCCCACCCTAACCCCCACTCTCCTTCACTTCTCCTTTCCCTGCTGTCTCTTTAGACGTCTTCCTTCTTTCCTTCTCCTCCTTCGGCCAACAGTAGCCCATTTTCCACCAGTACCCTGTTGGCTAACGATACCTGTGGCGGTCGTTGGTAACCCGGGGCCTCGACCGATCCTGTATGAAAGTCTGATTCGTGATCCGTATATTTGATTTGGCACATGTTTTACCCTGGATGCCCTTCCTAACGCAACCCTCCCCATTTATCCGGGCTTGGGACCGACACTAAGAGTGCACTGACTTGTGCAACCATAATCGATGGGTTGGTTAATAAAAGACGAAAATAAAACACATTTTGTTTCCAGCCATATGCGGTTCTTCCACTACCCAATTGTATAGATTGTCTTTGGATGCATTGGCATGAAATTTTCCCTTCAGTTGAACTGAGAGACTTAGACCAGTTCCAGCACGACAATGCTTCTGTGCACAAAGCCAGCTTTATGAAGATATGCTTTATATGGGTTGGAGTGGAAGATCTCCTGCTATAGAGCTCTGAACCCAACCCTAGTGACTTTACTATCACCCTTGTGGCTGAATAAAGCACACAAGCACACTCATGCAGTATGAATTTGGATAATTAATTCAGGCACAGTCATTTGCATAACAGGGGTATTTAATAGTGCATCACAATCGGTCATAATAACGTGACTATTAGTACAATCCCATTTGTACAGATCCCCGTTTGTGAAGTCTTTATGAATAAAAAAATTTAATTCTTACTGATTTTTGTTTTGGTTTTTAAATGTCCAATTTGGGCTTTATTGAACAAAGCAGAAGGCCATAATCAACCTCTAATGTGTGTTCCTTACAATAAAGTGTTACAGATGTAAGTGTAATTAAAATCAACAAGCGTTCAAATGGAACGTGCAATGATTTATCCGCTAGTTAGGGGGTAATTAGAAAGATTTTTTTTATGCCTCTTATGATCACGTTTGGTTCCGTATTCGTTTGTATTGTTCCTCTTTGTAAAGGACTGTGTTACTTGTGAAGCGTCTAATAACATTTACAGTTTGTAAGAAAAGAAGGAAAATGAACCAGTGCTGGTGCTGAGACTTAGTATTACATTTCGCAGGCTTCTTCATCCAGAGCAACTTACAATTGCATGTTATGAGCAAAAGTTTGTGGACACCTGAGTATACGATTTGTATTTGTTTTTTTAACATCTTATCACATTCTTACATTAACTTCCACTCTTCTGGGAAAAAGTTCCACTAGATTTTGGAGTGTGCTTATGAAGATTTGTGGAGATTCATTCAGGCTCAATGGTGTTGGTAAAGTACTGATGTAGTTTAGGAGGCCTGGGGTGGAGTCAGTGTTCACATTCATTCCAAAAGTGTTCAACAGGGTTCAGGTCAGAGCTTTAAAGCAGGAGATCCTTCACTCTAGCCCATGTAAAGTATATCTTCATGGAGCTGCGTTTGTGCACAGGGACATTGTCCTGCTGAAACAGGTTTTTAGTTCAAGTGAAGGGAAATGTTGATGCTAGCACATCCAAAAACAAATGTGGTTGGAAAGGTCAGGTGTCCCAGTGTTGTAAGAGTATGTCATAGAAGTAAGTACACCCCTCACATTTCAGCAACCATTGTAGTATATCTTCTCAAGGGACAATACTATAGAAATGAAACTTGGATATATTTTAAAGTATCAGTGTGCAGCTTGTGTAGAAGTACAGATTTACTGTCCTCTAAAAATAACTCAACATACAACCGTTATTGTCAAAATAGCTGGCAACAAAAGTGAGTACACCCTCGGTGATAACAGCTGTAATTCGTGTAACCCTGCAAAAGCCACACGTCCTATTCATCATGTTCATGTTTTTGTCTGCTTGACAGGACCATACAAATGTGGATATCTTGTATTAGAGCAGTTACAATTTGGTGCTAAGATAAACTTGTTCGGCTCTGATGGTGTCCAGCATGCGAGGAATAACAAGAAAATTGTGTCTTGCCTGAAGTCAAGCATGGTGGTGGTAGCATCATGGACTGGGGCTGCATTAATGATGCTGGTACTGGGGAGCTGTGGTTCATTGAGGGAAACATGGATTTCAACATGTACTGTGACATTCTATCATGTTGTGCGGAACAACAGTTTTCCAACGTGCTAACGACCCCAAACACACCACCCAGATGACACTTGCCTTGCTGAGAAAGCTGAAGGTGAAGGAGTGGCCAATTATGTCTCCAGACCTGAACCCTATTGAGCTGTGGGATCCTCAAATAGAAGGTGGAGAAGCACCATGTGTCTAACATCCAAAAGCTCCGTGAAGTCATTATGGAGGAGTGGAAGAGGATCCCAGCAACAACCTGTGCAGCTCTGGTGAATTCCATACCCAGAAAGATTAAGGCAGTGCTACAGTAGATACAACGGTGTTCACACAAAATATTGACACTTTTGGCACAGTTTTGACATGTTCACTGAGGGTGTACTCATTTTTGTTGCCAGTTACTTAGACAATAATGGCTGTATGTTGATTTATTTTAAGAGGACAGTAAATCTATACTGCTGTACAAGCTGCACATTGACTACTAAAATATATCCAAGTTTCATTTCTATAGTATTGTCCCTTGAGAAGATCTACTATGATTGCTGAAATGTGTACTTACTTATGAGATACTGTACCTTTTTAGTGTTATTTATAAAATTAAGCAGGTAAGAATAAGGGCTCTGCTCTAAGGGCTCAGCAGTAGGATCCTGGTGGTGCTGCGATATGAATTCAATATTTTCCGATCAGCAGTCCAATGTTTTAAGCTAGAACTTTTTTGCTTGCCTTGCACCTCTAGGGGATGGGGTTTAAATGCAGTGTTCTTCCTGAGTAATTGGAGTCTGTATGTTATTCCTGGGTGTCTTCCCTCATTCCAAAGTGTATTTAATAGTGTGTGAATGAGTGTTTTTTGGATCGTGAACTACTTGGTGTCTCATCGCTCAAAGTTCCATGGAATGAGCTCCAGGCACCGACTGACCCTGTAGGATAAGTGGTATAGAAGATGGATGGACCGGTGGAAGGATTAAATGCAATTCAATACATTTTTATTTGTATAGCGCTTTTAACAATGGACATTGTGTCAAAGCAGCTTTACTGAGATATATTTGATGAATGGATAGATTGGCTTTTGTTTTTTTGAGAGTTGTTAATGGTCAACCTGTAGTTTAGATCTTATGTATCATAATCAGAACTTATAGTATCATAATTAACATTTATATGATTTTTTTTTCTCTTTCACTGTTGTCAGATTCCCAGCCTCAGCCACAGTGTGGTTTCTCAGACGAGTTTCCGGGCGGAGTACAAGTCCACAGCCGGCCCCGCTGTCTTCCAGAAGCCTGTGAAATTTCAGGTGGACATCACCTATACGGAGAGCACGTCCGCCACCAAGGAGAACGGCATCTACTCCGTCACCTTCACCCTGCTCTCAGGTAACTACGTCAACTACAATCTTTCTTTCTTTTTTTTTCTTCCTTCTTGACTTCCCTGCTTACTTCCTTCCTCTTTCCTTCTCTCATCCAGTCTTAAAATAGCCACGCCCCTCAGGGTATCTGTGGCAAAGGTTCAAGTAAAAGACACTCTTTTGCCTCCTGGCATTCATTTCCTATTTTCAGCCTGCTGAGTTTCAAAGGACCACCCTCTTCCATCTCTTTTTTTCTCTCTGGTTCTTTTTTTTATCTTTTACCTTTAGATATGAGGCTGAGGGGAAAATGTTGCTCTACGGGTCGCTCTGTGAGCCTCTGAACTTAATGCATGCATCAGGAACTGAGCCGTTGGCCATCGTGTAAACCCTTAAAATGCACCGTGATCCCATTAGACTTTACGAGGCTGTAGCTAAGGGGGAATAAAGCTGACATGCAACAGCATAAAATGTATAGATTCATTTAATTAGATGGAATTGTGCAATGCTTTACACATATTTTATGTCCTGAAAGTATATAGCAGTATGTAATATTTAATGTAATATATTCAAATTTCATAGAGCAGGACATCTAGTTAAATAGCGTTGAATAAGTGTGTGTGTGTGTGTGTGTGTGTGTGTGTGTGTGTGTGTGTGTGTGTGTGTCCCAGGTCCCAGCCGACGCTTCAAGCGAGTTGTGGAGACAATTCAGGCTCAGTTGTTAAGTTCACACGACCAGCCTGCCGTCCAGCAGCTTTCTGGTGAGCAGAAAATCCGTCCGTCACACACACACACACACACCGCCACTGCTCTCTCTTTTTATCTTTCTCTCTTCTCCTCCTTTTGCTCTATTTGTCTTTCCTTATCTCTCTGTCTCTCCTGCTTTCCGACCCAGCATCGGCTGCATGCATGGCATCCGGCCCACCATGCTCCAGCACCTTGAACACAGCACTTGCACTCATCACGGTCAAATAGGTGTTTTAATGTGCTGGAAATGTTGAATGTATTGTGAATGTATATCTAAATGGAAAAAAATATCTAAAACTACAACAATACAATGTTTAATTTGGCACTTAAAGGAGCAATTTGTCATTTTTACAGCTTCCTGTACAACAAATTCCATTTAATAGAATTGGATTCAGTTCATTTTAACATATCATGTAGCCTTTTTTATGTGAAATTAAAGCTTCATATGAGAGATCCCTAATCCTAAAAGGAAATATATAATATCATTTTATGGTTATATTCTGCATTCTAGTTTTTTTTTTTATTGTTTTCAAGACACATACATGTTCCTTTTGCTTCAATGCAACAAACTTGTTCAAAGGCAAAAACACAAGACGAGTGATTGAGCGAAAAAGTTTTGTGGAATCCAATTGTGACATTTTTGGCTGAAGAACTTCTGTAAGACAGAGAACAGGAGAGAAGATGTTGGCAGACTGCCTCACCCCCACAGTCAAACAAAAAAGGTGGAAGCGTAATGTTTCAGGGTTGTTTTAGAGCAGGGAAATTTCCAGAAAGTGAAAAGAATCCTGAACCAACATGGCTACCATTCCATACTTCAACACCATGCAATTCCATCTGGACTGTGGAAGCATTTGTCCAAGCTCTGTAAATGCTATTTAGAGAGCCAACAGTTATCTGGAGTGATCTATCATGGAATGTCCTGCTCAGTCACTGCACCTAAATCCTTTTGAACGGCCAGAAAGGTCTAAAAGGAGTCTTAAACTAGTGAAGGACACCTTAAGTGAGTTGTACAAGAGTGTGTAAAGCTGTTCTTCATGCTAAGGGAGGATTTTGATATTTTCAATAAAAATATAATTCAACATATGAAAATTTATATGGTTTGTCAGCATGAACCTCTCAGCACCTTATAGCATTAAATATCCTCTGTTTGTTGTATAAAAATAAAAGGAACATGTGTCTTTTAAAAAACCATAAAAATTTGGACAGTCACTGAAAACTACATATTGCATCTTTAATGTAGTTTCTGCATTAGTTGAAACAATTTCTAATATAGAGGTGAATCAAATGCCTATTTGACCTGATCCAAGAGCGCTGAACCACATTGAATCCCTTATTCATTCTCTCTCTCTCTCTCTCTCTCTCTCTCTCTCTCTCTCTCTCTCTCTCTCTCTCTCTCTTTCCCATATATGCACTCACAAACACTCCTCTGCAAGTATAATGAGCACATGTTTGGTACGTATCTATAAGTTGTGTGTTCGAGTGACGGCTCCCTGTGTCCTCGCATAAGATTTTGGAAAAGGAGTATTGGGGGGGCATATTTCAGTAGGACACACTTGGGTCCACTTGGAGACGAAGAACGGATTAGAAACGAGAGGAATTCCCTTTTGTTCTTTATCTCTGTCTGTTTCATCACATGGCTGTGCTTGTGCTTGTGCAAAATCGCCTGATAACAGCTCCCTCTAGTGGCCACATGGGTTTCTAACGAGAGCCTGGTTCCTTGAAGCTGTAAAATCTAGAAGTGGTTCTGTGTTTTTGGATAAAGCTTTTATTGCTTTAAATCCTTTAAAGCTGCTGTTTCTGACAGAACTATGATAATCTAGACTAATCTAGACTCAGGAGCTTCTCTGCACTGAAAGTGTGATCTATTGCTCCTTTAATCTCTTGTATACAGACT
Source organism: Silurus meridionalis (assembly GCF_014805685.1). Taxonomy (NCBI): domain Eukaryota; kingdom Metazoa; phylum Chordata; class Actinopteri; order Siluriformes; family Siluridae; genus Silurus; species Silurus meridionalis. Next base: position 3,503,470 of record NC_060909.1, read on the forward strand.
AAGATTCAGTGTAAGAATAAGGTGTGGCCTGAAAATGGAGGAAGTTGTTATGAGGAAATCAGTCACATCACCAGTCTCTCCTCATCACCGTCACAACCCTTTGCGCTTCACTTCATCTCCCATGTACTGTATGTGAAAGAATACGTGCATATGATTTAATGGATGAATGGCATGTGAGCGCTGTTAATCACAGAACAGGACAGCAGAGACACAAAGCCCGAGACAAATCACAACTGTCCTGAAACACATCCATCACATCACAGACATCGGGACCGGTATGAGTTTGTACTATTTTGAAAATAATTGGAAATAGTCTACGCTTAAACGCATTACTGCAAATCCCATCTCCTGAAGCAGTGTTCAGGAATTTACAGAGTGCTCCTTTAAAACAGTAATGCTATTATTACAAACTGCCCACATACACATAATCCAAATTACACACACAATATTACCATTGTGATCGATTTCATCTTTTTAAAAAAAGGCTATATAATTACAAACCGCCGCTTTAAAATGATGAAGTTGTGCAAATTTCACCTTTGAAAGAGTTTTACAGATGTCACCTTTAAAACATTGATTTTTTTTAATTAGGTAGATTATTATTACTTTTTTTAAAACCTATTGCACCTTTAAATTAATGATATAATTACTACAAAATACACAAACTGGAGTACTGTTAATATTACACACTGAACCTCTACTAAGTACTGTTATTTTTATGCTTTATTATAATGCTGTTATTATTGCAAACAACTGCATTTATAACAGAATGCTCTTTACAATAATGCTGCAATTATTATAGACTGCACCTTTAAAATAATACTATCATTATTCCAGATGGCACCTTTAAAATAATACTATCATTATTACAGACTGCACCTTTAAAATAATACTATCATTATTCCAGATGGCACCTTTAAAATAATACTATCATTATTACAGACTGCACCTTTAAAATAACGCTGCCATTATTACAGTCTGCACCTTTAAAATAACGCTGCCATTATTACAGACTGCACCTTTAAAATAATACTGTTTTTATTACAGACTGCACCTTTCAAATAACGCTGCCATTATTACAGACTGCACCTTTAAAATAATGCTGCCATTATTACAGACTGCACCTTTAAAATAATGCTGCTATTATTCCAGACTGCACCTTTAAAATAATGCTGCCATTATTCCAGACTGCACCTTTTAAATAATGCTGCCATTATTCTAGACTGCACCTTTAAAATAACGCTGCCATTATTACAGACTGCGCCTTTAAAATAATACTGTTTTTATTACAGCCTGCACCTTTCAAATAATGCTGCCATTATTACAGACTGCACCTTTAAAGTAACGCTGCCATTATTACAGACTGCACCTTCAAAATAACGCTGCCATTATTACAGACTGCACCTTCAAAATAACGCTTTCATTATTACAGACTGCACCTTTAAAATAACGCTGCCATTATTACAGACTGCGCCTTTAAAATAATACTGTTTTTATTACAGCCTGCACCTTTCATATAATGCTGCCATTATTACAGACTGCACCTTTAAAGTAACGCTGCCATTATTACAGACTGCACCTTCAAAATAACGCTGCCATTATTACAGACTGCACCTTTAAAGTAACGCTGCCATTATTACAGACTGCACCTTCAAAATAACGCTTTCATTATTACAGACTGCACCTTTAAAATAACGCTGCCATTATTACAGACTGCACCTTCAAAATAACGCTTTCATTATTACAGACTGCACCTTTAAAGTAACGCTGCCATTATTACAGACTGCACCTTTAAAGTAACGCTGCCATTATTACAGACTGCACCTTCAAAATAACGCTTTCATTATTACAGACTGCACCTTTAAAATAACGCTGCCATTATTACAGACTGCACCTTAAAAATAATGCTGCCATTATTACAGACTGCACCTTTAAAATAATACTTTGCTTCAAAATAATAATTGCTTCAAATTGCATACAATAATCAGCTGTATCAACGAAGCCACTGGATTGTGGCAGCACCATATATAAGACTTACAGACTGCACCCTTAAAATAAACCTTAGACTGCTTATTATTATGCTGTATCGAGTCGTATGAATGAAAGCTGATAGTTCTAACAGTGTTTTTACGTTTCTCATCGATCTTTTAGGCCAACATTCCAAAAGTGATTCGAAATTTCTCTATTTTCTAATAAACGTAGCACTTTTATTCGTATTCACTGCGCTCGTTTAAATAACGATCCTGTCCTGCGATGAGCACTTTATCTCTGCACACTTTCCTTTTCACTCACACAAGTCTCAACTCATAAAAGTTTAACGCCTCTCCTTCACGAGGCGTTTCGGCACTCATGCATACTTTATGCTGTTTTTCTGCCTCGGTTTAATTCTTGCATCATCCTGCTTTAAGGTGCAGCGTGCAGGTTTTGTGCCCGGCACCGTCCGACTAGAGCTAGGGCTTCAGTCATCTGAGTTGAGTTGCTGCCTCTTTCATGTCCCGCTGTACGGACACAAACACCAGTATGGAAGGGGATAGACATCCCTGTGACCTACTTTAACCACCTAACGAGCAGCTCATCAGAAAAAGAAAACTGCCACGAAGTTTAGGTTGTCGTTTTTTTCAAAGCGTTTTGCTGTGAATAATTTAAATAGCATTCAGGGTTTGCCATATGCAAAGAACATAAACAGTCAAGGCATGTTCAGGAAGTGGTATGTTCCTGAAACCGGATCGATTGCCAAGAGATCAGGAACAATTTGAAAGATTCAAGCAGTATTGCATCATTCACAAAGCTATAAACATGCAATAATCAGCTCCATCACCAAGGCACTGGATTATCATCATGTCTAAGATCTACAGACTGCAGTTTTAAAATAATGCTGCCATTAGTACAGACTGCACCTTTAAAATAATGCTGCCATTATTACAGACCTCACCTTTTAAAAAAATTCTGCCAATTATTACAGACTGCACCTTTAAAATAATGCTGCCATTATTACAGTCTGTACCTTTAAAATAATGCTGCTATTATTACAGTCTGTACCTTTAAAATAATGCTGCCATTATTACAGACCTCACCTTTTAAAAAGATTCTGCCAATTATTACAGACTGCACCTTTAAAATAATGCTGCCATTATTACAGTCTGTACCTTTAAAATAATGCTGCTATTATTACAGTCTGTACCTTTAAAATAATGCTGCTATTATTACAGTCTGCACCTTTAAAATAATCCTGCCATTATTACAGACTGCACCTTTAAAATAATGCTGCCATTATTACAGACTGCACCTTAAAAATAATGCTGCCATTATTGCAGACCTCACCTTTTAATAAAATGCTGCCTATTATTACAGACTGCACCTTTAAAATAATGCTGCCATTATTACAGACTGCACCTTTAAAATAATACTGCAATCATTACTGACTGCACCTTAAAAATAATAATGCTGCTAATTATTACAGACTGCACCTTTAAAATAATGCTGCCATTATTACAGTTTGCACCGTTAAAATAATGCTGCCATTATTACAGTCTGCACCTTTAAAATAATGCTGCCATTATTACAGTCTGCACCTTTAAAATAATGCTGCCATTATTACAGTTTGCACCGTTAAAATAATGCTGTCATTATTACAGTCTGCACCTTTAAAATAATGCTGCCGTTATTACAGACTGCACCTTTAAAATAATGCTGCCATTATTACAGACTGCACCTTTAAAATAATGCTGTCATTATTACAGTCTGCACCTTTAAAATAATGCTGCCGTTATTACAGACTGCACCTTTAAAATAATGCTGCCATTATTACAGACTGCACCTTTAAAATAATCCTGCCATTATCACAGACTGCACCTTTAAAATAATCCTGCAATTATTTAAGATTTAAAAGGCATTGCATAATTAATGCAGCTTTAAATGCACAACAATCAGTTGCATCACAGAGGCCACTGGTCTGCAGTAACGTCTTCGTCTGTAATGACTTCGCTACAGTACGTAAGAACAATATGAATAATACATTTTATTTTTCTTGCATGTTTCACTCTCCTAAGAGAGTAAGCAGAGCGGTCATCTTCGGCCCACTCTGTGTCCTTTGTGTGTCGCAGCACTTTAGTGGCATTTTCCTCCGGAGCAAATGGTCAGATGGAGATGGAGCTGTGTGAAAAGACTGCAGCTAGAAATCGGCAGCAGTGAAGAAAGAAATAAGGCCTGAAACCTAGACAAGTGTTGCAATCGGAGCAATCTTCTGTAGTGCTCGCTGTTCTAAAGTTCAAAGGGGAGACGGAGAGAAATAGAGGGAGAGGAACAGAAAGAGAAAGAAAGCTTTAAATATGTTTCATAATTAGGGCAGTTTCATAAAACATTTAATTTCTAGAATTGATAGATAATTGAGTTATTATTCTATTGTGGGTAAGGTTTTACATTTTCTTTCTAATTATTCCAATTATACTGGATGGACGAAAGTTTGTGGACACTTGAACATCATATTGGCATGCGCTTTTTGAACATCGCATTCCACATTTGCGCTAATAGTAACCTCCACTCTTCTAGGAAGAAGTTCCACCAGATTTTGGAGTGTGTTTGTGGAGATTTGTGAGATTTCAGTCAGCTACAAGGGTCTTAGTAAAGTCAGGTAGTGATGTAGGTGAGGTAAGGAGGCCTGGGAAGCAGTCAGCGTTCACATTCATCCCAATGGTTCCATAGAGTTGAGGTCCGTGCTCTATAGCAGAAGATTTTCCACTCTAACCCATGTAAAACAGATCTTCATGGACCAGGGCATTGTAATGATAGAACAAGTGGAAATGACTGCATCCAGAGACATTGTATACTATTGTGTGCCTCCAGGTGTGTCAGGGGTAGAACCATATATGGCTGGAAAAGCCGAGTTTCCCAATAGTATTTATACATATCCACTGATGGCACTTGGTGTCTTAATTATTCATACAACTGGGCATTGTTAAAGGGCTCATGAGGAGCATCAGCTTTGCCGGGATTTGAACTCATGACCTTTCAATCAGAAGTCCACCATCTTAACCAATCAGAGCTAAAACTTCATCAATAAGTGTTTAATAGGGTTGAGGTCAGAGCTGTATAGCAGGAGATCTTCCATTCCACTTTCTTTCCATGAAGAGAAGACCACATATGGCTGGGAAAGTAAGGTGTCCCAATACTTTTGTTAATTCAGTAAATCTCATGTGGTCAGCAGATACATAGTTTATTAAAATTAAAATAGATTATATTTATATAAATGTATAAATTAGGTAGATGTGAGAAACCCAAGAAGAAACAAGCGAGATAGATGGTTTCCATATAATAGCAAAACTTTACTATGTTTTTTTTCCCTCGCTTATATACAAAAGAAACGTCCTGAAAAAGAAAAACTCCATTGTCCTGGATATTTTTGTGTCTGAACTAAAGCTTTTTTTTTTTAAACTCTGACTGACACTGTAGACTCGTTCCAAACTTTCTCTCAGAACACTTCCTTACACATGCTTTTAAATCCACAGATGTGTTTAGTGTACCGGTTTGATCCCAGTTTCCTGTCTGTGAGGAGGCATGTTCTCAGTGTGACTCCTCCAACTATTTAAGAATCAATGCAGGAGGTAAACCGGTTCCTCGAAATTGCCCCCAGGTCTGCCCGATCATCGTGACCCTGACCAGAAGAAGCTCTGGTCCTGGTGTACTTTCTTCCAATGAACAAATGAGTGAATATTTTTTGGCTGTTACTTTTGCACTAGAGGTGTGTCAATTAGGCTGGAAATCTGAGAAGTATTTCTGTAGAGGGCAGTCGTGTGCACGATCGTGAGCGCACCTGCAAGAAAAAATACCCTGCACTGATAAAACCGTGTCCTGCTCCGAAATGTCACCCTGAATAGATCCAGTGCCATTTACTATTCATTCCATCCAGACAAGATCAAATGGGAGACTGTTTAAAGCCTCATGACATATTCTGTTGTGTGTAGTGGTGAGATTGTATGCTGTGTGTGTGTGTGTGTGTGTGTGTGTGTGTGTGTGTGTGGGCGTGAGTGAGAGAGAGGGTGTGTAATGAGACTGTATGCTATATGTGTGTAAAGAGAAAGAACGTGTGAGAGAGTGAAAGAGAGAGCATGTAAGTGAGAGTGTAATGGGGTGTGTGTATGTAGTAATGAGATTGGATGGTGTGTGTGTGTGTGTGCGTGTGTATGAGTGGGAACGTGTATTTTGCGTGTATGAAAGTGAGAATGTAATGATGAGATTAACGTGTGCAGTGTGCGTGTGAGTGAGTATGTAATGAGATTGTACATTGTGTGTGTTTGGGCGTAATGATGAGATTGTATTGTGTTTGTGTGTGTGTGTGTGTGAGAGAGAAAGAGTGAGAAATTGAATGTGTGAATGTGTAATAAGATTGTACATTGTGTGTGTGTGTGAGGAAGGGCATGAGGAGAGAATGAGAAAGAAAGTAAATGTGTGTAATGAATTTGCCTGTTTTGTGATGTAGGGTGTGTGTAAGAGAAAGTATGTGTGTGCAATGAAAAGATTGCATGTTATAACTGTGTGTGTGTGTGAGGAGTGAGGAGTGATGGTAAGAGATGATATGGGAGCTATATGTATGAGGACTGTGTGTGTGTGTGTGTGTGTGTGTGTGTGTGTGTGTGTGTGTGTGTGTGTGTGTGTGTGTGTCTGTGTGTGTGTGTGTATGTGTGTGTGTGTGTGTGTGAGAGAGACAAGGCTTAACATTTCTCATTTATCTAGTCTTTTCATTCTCATTGTGTCCTTTTGTGGTCTACATTGTTCATTTGTTTGTTCCTCTCTCTCTCTCTCTCTCTCTCTCTGTCGTTCTTCTCTCCCCGGTGTGTACCCAGGCAGCCAGTTGACTAGCTTCTTTGACGTAATTAAACAGCTCTTTTCAGACGAGAAGTCCGGGCAGGCGTCGCAGAAACACGAGTCTGACTCGAATGCCTCCAAGAGCAAAGACAAATCCAAGGTGGCATCTTCAGTCGGGACACAGGAGCAGCCTTAAACCCACCAGTGGTAGTAGATGATTAGATATATATATATATATATTTTTTTTTTTTTTTCTAGTTTACTCATTTAGTTTAGATCAAAATCTCAAGTCCTCATTTGGCCTCTTTTGTCCTCTTTATCCTCAACACACATGCGGACACGTGGCGTATTCACACTCTCGCGTTGCATTTCATGTCTTTTTCTGGTACGTTTGTTCTCTTTCTGATTTTTTTTCATTTTTGATGACCTTTTGCACATTTCTGCTGCCAGGGATTATCCAGAAAACATGTTAGACCCCCCCCGAGTGCTGCTCTCACATGAGCTCTGTGTACAGTATGTCGACGGAAGGCGCATCACACAGCAAGTACAAGCTACGAATGGGACACACCCCAACAGACTCATGGGAAAAGATTTATATATATATATCACCTGGACTTATTCACTCATTTCTCTTTCCTCGTACTTGGAGCCAGCTGATATGCCATTTCATATTACTATATTGATTATTGGTGATTGAGTATTCATTGGCTATAGCTCCTACCTTTACACAACACACACACACCCCAGATGCATTGAGAGGAAGAGGAATCATCCAGGTGAAGGTGGACATGAATGTGCTGGAGGAGCAGACCACACAGACTCTCTATTGCGGATTGTAATACCTTTTTTTTTTTTTTTTTGGGGTTCTAAGTGTTTCTTTATGAATGAAAGAATTTGAACTATTTTATGAACTGTGTCATTGCTGTACAAGATTTTAAAATCTTATTATGGGCAGAATAATACAGCCGAGCCCTATTCCGGCGGTGCTTTGGGACGGGATGAGGGGAACAAAAAAGGGAAATGTTTCACAACAAATGTTCTATTCTCCTGTACAGCCTGTATATGTTTATTACGTGTTCAAACCTCGTCTTGTTGTGACTCTGCTTGGACTGATTGTGTTGCTTTTTTATTTTAATTATTATAATTTTTTAATATGTGGTGAATTTTTTGTCATCTTGAAATTAAATTAAGCATTAAATGATTTCATTGTAAATGAATTTATTTATTTTGTATTTTTTTGCTAGGACTGAGTTTGTTCCTTTTTTAATTTAAATACAATTTAAATTTTTAGCTTCATGTACTGATAATTTTTTTTTTGTCAATTTGTTATGATGCATAAAATGATTTCATTATTTATTTTTTATTTTTGTGACCGCTTGAACAGATTTTTTTATTTTAATTATAATTCTTTTTTTTTCTTTTTTTACTACGTAATTGTTTAGTCACCTTGGGAAAAAAAATGATGCATAAATTGATTATTGTAAATTTTTATTTAATTTACATTTTTTTAATGTTGTGACTATGCTTGAACCGATTTTGTTGCTTTTTTTTTTATTTTATTGAAATTAATATAATTTTTATGCTCCATGTAGTGAAGAAATGTTTGTCACCTTAGAATGAAATGATGCATCAAATGATTTCATTGTAAATTAATTTTTTACTTTTTCTTTTTGGAGAAGCATCTGCAGGATTCAGAGAACCTTTGACCATCATCGTGTATCATTTTCTAACTTATTTCTCGGCTTGTTTTATTTGTTTGTGTTGTTTAATTTATGCAGCTGGGACTATTTATATACCAAATTTGGGTAGTGTTCGTATCAAAGCTATTTGTCAAATGATAATTTTTTGTATGGATTTTTTTTTTAATTGTCCTTTGTTGTTCGTTAGGACTCATCGGAATTTTGTGAACAAAAGCACTCGTTTTTTTTTTTTCTGGCTTTCGAGCAGAAGAAGAGCCTGTAGTAATAAGTTAAATTATTTACCAGTAATTTAAGAATGTAGACTAGCCTCTATGCGGGTATAACGTTACGAATTCTTGCTATTTGTCACTTTTTAAAAAAACAAAAAAAAAAACAAAAAAAACAAACAAAAAAAAAAGTGTGTGTGTACGAACAGGTTGAAACACTTGAACCATGTGATGTAAATAGATAACTTTGCCAATGAGTTTCTTAAGGCACCGAGGAGGGGATCATTCCTGCTCATGGCTGTGTTTCTCGTATTTGCCGTTTGCATGTCAGACATCCAGCTGTTCTCTGCATGACGATGATGAAATTGTACATGTTCAATTTGCCCTCTCGTGCTTTTGTCCCCCTTTTCTTTTTTTTTCCACGTTTTGATTCAAACGAAAAAATTTTCCTTTATTTTTTCCTCCCACAGTTCACATTCCTTTCTTGTCTTTCACTAGTTTCTCCCTTCTGTTCCGTTTTCTTTTTTTTTCTCCAAGAGGGTGTGCTGATGTCATAACCCACCTTGTCGCAGGTGCATATCCACAACACGGCAGAGCTCCGATAAAGAGAAATAAACGAAGCAATACCTATTCATATCCTTCCTATTTTTTACTTTGCGAACTGGAATAGAGATCAAATATGGGCAGGTAAAAGAAAAAAGGAGAGAAAAGAAACACGATGTATCCCCTTGTAACTACTGTGAATGAATTCAGTGCAAACAGAAATAAATCCATTGGATTCTTTGGAGTCTGTGAATCAGTCATGAACCTATAAATGGGTTTATTGCAAAACTTCTCATTTACATTGTGGTTTTTTTTTTCTTCTCATGTGATGCAGAAAACTTTCCAAGCATGATATCAATCCTTTTCATTCAAAAATCAGAAATTATAGACTTTTATAGCACCTCGAACTTGCCAGATTTACATTACTAATTAGTGTCACTGTAGAACAATATAATGATATGACTATCTAAATATTTAATATAAATCAGAAAATTCAAATCGGGGTTAAATGCTGGACTACACACTGCTTCTAGCTTTCTAAACAGCTTCAGCTTGGAACCTTGTTATCTACAATAAATCTCCCAATTAGGTCATTTCCTCTCACACTGTACTGCTGCCAATGTATTTACCATAAAACATTGCTTTTAAATCCTTTTTTTTTTAATTATTATTCAATTAAAAATTATATATATATATAAAATTAGACATCTACGAATGGCAATCAGTACCAGCGCAACAAATGCATGTAATATGTTATATTTACAGTATAAAATCTGTACCTAATCTTGCATACGTTATACTACAGGGTACTGGAAAAGTCACCAAAGGAACAAATAGGAAGACGTTTCAAGAGGGGAAGTCGTATAGGGTAAGGGGTAAATATATTGTCAGTAATAAATATAAAATTAAATATATGCAGTTTTACTTTCTTTGGTTTCAAACTTGGACAGGCTTCATTTTAAACGCAAGCATTCGATTCACATTTCGTCCACTAGAGGCCACTATTGTACATCTGCTTTCTTGCTCAATAGATGCTGTGTGAGATTTCTGAGAAAAATTTTCTCGAATGCATTCCACCCATGTAGTCATTTCCAGTGATATACACTTTCTTCAGTGCAGAGAACGTCCATATTTCAAATAGAAATATCCAAACTCTATAGTTCATATAAGTGTATTATCCAAATTGCACCTCAGGCCATTTTGACGGATTCATCTCCAAAAGGCAAATGAGACCCGAGCTGACAGAAGACGCTGTGTGAACGCACAGGTGATGGTACACATCCGGCTACCAACTTCACCCTTTTCCTGAGCTGCAGAAAGAGCGAAGGCGGGAAACAAGGGCTTTGTGCAGGTCTTCGAGAACTTCGTTGCACTTGGGTCCCAGCAGGAGCTCTTCAAAGTCTTGTCTCTGAAGCATGATGGGCAAATTCTGCAGAAAGTAGTTTTGGCAGAAGAAAGCCAGCTCCACCGCATCGCTTGCCTAGTACAGAGAAAAAACAATGTCATTGGCAGAATAAAAAATTACACGATGTGGATTAAAGTTTGTGGACACCTGACCATAAGTATGGTATGTGTTTTTTGAACATCTTATTCCAGATTTTGTCCCCATTTGCTTTTTTAATTCCCTCCACTCTTCTGGAAAGATGTTGCACTAGATTTTTTAGTGTGCTTGTAGGGATGTGTGGTCATTCAGACTCAAGGCTGTAAGTAAAGTCAGGTACTGATGTAGGTGAGGAACGGAGGCCTGGGGTGCAGTCAGCGTTCACATTCATCCCAAAGGTGTTTAACTGATTTGGGGTTAGAGCTCCATAGCAGGAGATCTTCCACTCCAACCCATGGAAATCATAAGTTCATGGACCTGGCTTTGTGTACAGGGAATATTTAATGTCCTCCAATTTTATTTTGGGTTAAAACCATATATGGCTGGAAAAGTTAGCAGGGTTGCTGCAGACTTTTTAAGACTATTAAGATGAAATGAAAGACCTACAGTACATCACACATCAACACACACACACACACACACACACACACACACACACACACACACACACACACACACACACACACACACACACACACACACACACACACACACACACACACACACGCGGCTTTAACCCAGCCATAAATATGAAAATTCTGCAAGATAGGATCCATTTAACGTCTATGGTACAAGAGAGTTTCGCCCCAATAACATAAAGCTGACTGGCTGTTGCATGCTGTCCTGCAGGAGCATTTCAAAGATCATTAGAGTTGGTGTTGCATGGACACTGAAAAATTAAGACCTGTTCAAAAATGACTTAAAAGCTAAAAGAGTGAATTTAAGACTTTTGGCCTAAAATTTAGATTGTATACTTTGAGTCATGCGGTGTTGGGATTTGAACTCACGACCTTTTCGATCACAAGTTCATCTTAACTGATCAGAGCTACAACTTCATATAGAACCGAGCTGAAGTGTCAGGATGCTTTAATTCATCCGCTTCCAGGAAATGACTGCAGGGGATCAGTGGTTCGAGTATTCCAGTCACACATGCGGTCAAGAAGGTCATGTGGTTAAATCCCAGCACCACCAAATTACATTGACTCGATCTCCAAGCCAGTATTTTAGTTTCAGAAAATTAATGTAAAACCTGAAAAATGATTTAAGGAGCAATTAGTGAGGTCTATTTTGTAGATGTGGCGTGAGGTCAGAATTCTTACCATGGCCGCATGGTAGACGGACACAGAGTTCTGGACGCTCATCCGCTCAGCACAGTGTATCTCACACACCCTCTTCAGAGCGGCGAGTTGGAAGGAGTTCGCCACTGGCAGAAGCTGGAAATGAAACCGAGGTGCTTGAGTCAGAGAGGAACTGATGAACTTTAAACCGTACATAGAACAAGCAGAGACTCCAGAACAGCCTGTGTGTGATCATGAGAACAATTTCCTGACTGAGAACAGAAGAGGAACACTAATTTGCATTATTCCAATACAGCAGAGACGATAAAGATTCCACTAACGGGAAGCGATGCAATTTGGCAGCAACGGAAGGAAGCGAAGGCATCATGCTTCACTTCCAGTGAAACATCATTGATTCATTCATTAAGGATCAACTTAGTATTATTAAGGAACAACCTTATAAGCGCTAAGTGTATACATTCTTTGATTTACTTTAAAATCTCTGTAAAGCTGTTGAGCCAATGCCCAATATTAAAAGCACTTTACCAATAAAAATGAATTGTATTCACTGTGATTCAGGTGTATGTTCTCTCACCTCTAACATATCAGACACTGCTGAATCCAAGTTCCCTGCTCCTGCACTGTACAGGTGAGACATCAGCATCTGTGATACAGAATGCGTTTTTTTAATAACTAACAAATTAGTCATTTCAACACTTCTCGTATTTCTCAATTTCTTACCTGAAAAGTGCTGTGCTTGATTCCAGCGATCTCGACGATATGATCCGTGCCATAGGACTCGTTAATGCTGAGCAAATCCTTGAACCTTTGATATTACACCAGGGAGCAGAGTGCAGACATTTGAGTATATTTTTGTCGCTACCGTGCATCGGTTCAGAGTGTAAAGCAGAGTTTGTTTTAGTATCCAACCTTTGTGATGCTGACATGAGCAGCACTCTGTGTGCGTAGAATGGCCTGCCTTCCACCAGGAACGTCACATCCGACATCTCAGAGTTATTCAGGAAATGGCTGTCTGTTAGGCAGAAAGACGTGTCGAATTCAAAGAATTTCATTTATTAATTTTTTGAGAAAAATGTGCATAATATTGGTTAAATGTCAGCTACATATTTAGGAAATAGCAGCATGGGGCAGGATAAAAACTATGGTTGGAAGATAGATTTGTTGTAATATCAAGAATTTTTCTTTAGCGCTTTTCACAATGGACATGTGAACGTAAGAATTAAAGCGGACTCTAGTTTCCAACCACCACTGCAGCCGACGTTTAGCTAAGACGAACTCCAAATCCTTGTCTAGCTGCTCAATTGTATGGATTAGATCAATATAAGTAGCTCTGGATAATGGCGTCTGCCAAATGCAATATTGTAAATGCAATCGTCATTGCACTGTCTCGGCTCACATGCAGGAAACACATAAGTGTCGTACCTAACTGAGCTGCCGATGAGTTCTTCAGTTCCGGAATGGGAGGCAGAGGTGCAGAGCCGAAGCAGTGGCTAAACACGGATCCCAGCTTCTCCCGGATCTCTTTATTCTGAAGAGGGAAAGCAAAACAAAACACATACATATATACGATTAGATCAGTTAAAATAGAAAGCAATGGAGAAGCAGTGACAAATCTTTCTAAATATAGGGGGAGATCATCAAGGCTTGCACCTTCGTGGTTGAGATGATGGAGAAGAGCAGGGGAAGCCCATCGGAGATCAGCTCCTCACAGTGTTTCTCCTCCCACAGAGAGCTGAAGTCGTTCAGGAGGGAGAGGGTTAACTCCGTTCTGGACTGAAGCTGTGCTGTGTGCAGAGATTCTAGCCACATGTGTAACCGCCATGGTACACCTGCAATATACAAAACACACACCCCAGATGTCAAAACTACAGACTAAAAAAAAAAAAACGGATTAAATTAAAAATTTGTACTGTACTTTGCATTGGACAATTTAACAAGGAGAATATTATTCTCATAGTCTGTCACTATATCCACGTCCCTTTTTTCCTCCCATTGGTCAGGTTTTCTTTTTCTTCACGATCTTCGTTATACCACTTGTCAATTATTGTTTTTACATAATATTTACATTACTCCTTTGTCCATCCCTACCCATCTGTCTATTTTTCTATCTGTCGCTCTGCCAACCTGTCTAGTAATCTAACTTTCTGTACACCTTTCGACTAGTTTGTGTCTAGCTCTCTACTGACCTGTCTCTCAATCTACCCACCTTTCTACTCATCTGTCTGCCTTTATGTTTTCCTGCCTCTCTTCTCATCTGTCTGCCTTTGTCTTCCTGCCTCTCTTCTCATCTGTCTGCCTTTATGTCTTCCTGCCTCTCTTCTCATCTGTCTGCCTTTATGTCTTCCTGCCTCTCTTCTCATCTGTCTGCCTTTATGTCTTCCTGCCTCTCTTCTCATCTGTCTGCCTTTATGTCTTCCTGCCTCTCTTCTCATCTGTCTGCCTTTATGTCTTCCTGCCTCTTCTCATCTGTCTGCCTTTATGTCTTCCTGCCTCTCTTCTCATCTGTCTGCCTTTATGTCTTCCTGCCTCTCTTCTCATCTGTCTGCCTGCCTGTCTATTCATCTGTCCGACTTCCTGTCTTGCTCCCTGTTTGTCTGCTCCCTGCCTTTCTTCTCATTTGTCTAACTATATGCCTTTTTCTCCTCTATTTGACTCCTCTCTATTTGACTCCTCTCTATTTGACTCCTCTCTATTTGACTCCTCTCTATTTGACTCCTCTCTATTTGACTCCTCTCTATTTGACTCCTCTCTATTTGACTCCTCTCTATTTGACTCCTCTCTATTTGACTCCTCTCTATTTGACTCCTCTCTATTTGACTCCCAGTCTACCTGACTTTCTATCCATCTGTGTGACTGTTTTTCTCTTTGTCTACCCATCTGACTGCCTCCCTCTCTACCTCTTTCTGTTTTCATGTCTGTCTGCTCGTCTGTCTTTCCACCTTTCATTATAGAATTTTTTCTTTAGGCCATACCAAGTGCTCTGAGCTCCATTGTGACATCCAGGTAGCCGTGCTCGGCACTGTGAAGGCTGGCCTCCTGCAGGGCTCGGATTCGGACCTTGGTCAGCGGTGGGGCGACCCCTACACTGGGAGTGGGGACAGATCGATGCTCTTTCCTCTGTACCTCTTCCACACCTTCAGCCAAAATCTCCTCCAGAGAGAGCACATCCTCCTGCAGCTGCTGGGGGTGACTCAGTAGCTTCCTCAGCACATTCCTAACACAGAACAGCATTAGAAAAAAGATACTCTCATGACATGCATTTAGAGTGAATAGGTGGACACAAGGTACTGGAACTCCAGATAATACAGTATATTGTTACTATACCGGTGTCCATGTGCCGCAGCTTGACTGAAGCAGTTCATATCCTCGTACAGCGATGTAAGAGAACTCCCACTGTGCACTCGAAGCATGGGGTCAGCACCACGGGACAGGAGCAGGCTGACCATCTCATAGTTCCCTAAACATTTACATATAAAACAAAGTTGTTTTCTAATTCCATCCAATTTGATTTGTACAGCACTTTTAACAATTGACAACATCGTCACAAATCGACTTTATTAAAAAAATTTATAAAAACATATTATAGCAGAAAGGTTCATATTAATTACAGTCCAAAGCCTTATTAGACATACTTTATTGATCCTGTGAGGAAAACTATTGTGTTACAGCAGCAGCAGGTTACACAAACAGTAGTGTGGGGTAAAATAAAATTTAATAAATAAATAAAAACAAGTACGTCTTCCTGGAACATGTACAAATCGATATTCCTCTCTGTGCCATTCATACCTGCAGCAGATGCCAATTGAAGCGGTGTCTCTGCCGAGCCCTGGTGCCCACTCTTGTGAGCACAGCCCTCCACGTCAGCCCCCATATCCAACAGCAACTGAAATAATTTATATTTCAGCATTCAAGCAACTCTGCTACCCATTTCCCTTTTTAAAAAATAATACAGATCCTATGTTGTACAGTAAATATTGGCTATATGAGAAACTACAGCGCACCTGTACCACTGATAAATGTCCGTACAGCACAGCGAAGGTTAGAGCCACCCAGTGGCGACTATCAGGGTGAACAGATGGGTGTTTAGGCAAGAAGCTAGGAACCTGTCGTAAAGCGTACCAACAAGCACTTTTACAATTCAATATTAACATTTTGACAGTCTTATAATGTTAATTATGTCATTTCTGTCTAAAGTAAGGTTTATCTTTTACCGCTAGATCCAGATTAGCGCCTGCATGAATGAGCATGTGGACCAGAGCTTCATCTCCCGCTGAGCAGGCATACATCAGAGGAGTCATGCCCTGAAACACAAACACATGCAGAGTTGGTCAAGTGTATTCATGCTTCACATTTCATTAACGGCTCAATGAGCTTCATTGAGCATGAAACTGTATCTGTGTTGAGAGCTTCAACCCAAAACTGCTAATTTTCAACTAAACAAAAATGCTGATCCTGTGAAATGCATGTTTATTTCAACATTTCCTATTATTACTACATTACATACAGGTGAAATAATGCAATGGCATGTTTCCTCTCAGTTCCTCGTCCCATTGCGCAAGAAATAGAGAACATGCATAAGCATAATATAATAAAAAACAGAACAAACATATACTGACTGATAATTATACAATTACAGTTATTTTAGTATACACTTTCTATACGAATATTTCTATAATTGTTAGAATGCATCCTATTACTGATTGATATTTAGTAGCAAGCTGTCAGGACCAGCAAAGTCTTCACTGCTGGCCTAAATACTATCAGAATCAATGAATTACATTTTAATATATTTTTATCAATGGAGATATAATAAATTATCCCCAATAGTCCATTTTCTTCATTACATAGAATGGTCTTTTCAAGAAAAGCTGGACATCGTGAGGAAAGGTCGGCCAAGAATTTGTAAAATTTGCCGAAAACCACACAATTTACCCTTATTTCAAATCCCCAGAAAATCCAACCAACCAACAAAAAAAAAAAAAAATTTATATTATGAGGTTTATATTGATGCTTCTGTTAGAGATAATGTATGCGGGTATTGCAGCTGCGGCTACAGTGAAAGGAGACGTGTTGAATTGTGTTCATTGGGTTTCTTGCTTCAAGTAATTGCAATCATTCTTGCTGTATGAGATTCCTGTCTGTGGTGAGCTCTGTTATACGTGTTTCTCTAGAATATTGATGGTTTCTATAGCCGTGGCTTCATAATAACGGTATTAAGAAGTGGACTGGTTCATTGTAGGACACCACTGAAGGCCTGGGTGTGATTGAGTCATGAAGTGAATCCATCCGTTTTTTTCACTGCTAAATTTATGTTAACTGTGGAATTAAATAAGCTGCAAGTTTGTTATTTGTATAGGAATAGTTCCAACCTGATCGTCCATAGTATCTACTCCATCAGGCCCGAGCAGCTGGATGGCCTGACCAATCAGATCAGTGCGTCCGCAGTTGAGCATGCGGAAACCCAGGTCCAGGTTAAACTTGTCTAAAGCAGACTTCGAGTCCAAACGTTTAAAAGAGCTGAAACAGCACTCTGGCCTAAAAAAAAGCAAGACAAAGCAAGTGACTTAGATATTTGGATAATGGGGAGAAAAAAAAAAAAAAAAAAAAAGAACATTTATGGGACCATGAAGAATTTTTCTGTACTTGAGCTGCCTGGGTTCACAGTCCAGTCCGGGCAGGAGGAGCCTGGCCGTCTGTCTCACGTCATCGCTGTCCACTAAAAGACTCCGCCGATGCTCAGCATGTACCATCGCAACACGCATCCACTCCATTAGAGGCGGGAGTAAAGGAAACTGCCTAAATGAAGAACAGATTCCATGAATTTTCTCAGACAGTAAGTGGACCAGCACTGTTTTCTTGTGGTGCAAAAAAAAAAAAAAAAACCCATAGTGATTCACATTTTTTGACAAAGACCTAAAGTTTCCTTCCTCCTCAAGCCAGCCAGCAAAGCAGCCACTGTGTTTGCTGTACCGCACTGAAACTCGATATCATTACTGTGATTACACCTGCTAAAGTCATCGACGTTCACCAGCGAGTATAAACTCAGACATTTCCACATGACACAAAAAGATGCATTTTCCTGATTCAAGAGTTAACATTAGAATATCCTCACAGGAATGGAATCCCTAGAACAAAAAAGCCTAGCATTTATATATTTCAAAAAGCCCATGGTAAAATCTTAAAACAAAACTTGCATTGGCAGATCTTTACTCCATGATGAAAAGGATAAACTTATACAAATAAAACAATAGGGACAGCCTTATAGACATATAGGGATTGACATAAAAGGACAAACTTATAGGGACAGCCATATAAGGACAGATGTATAGACATACAGGGCTTGACATGCAAGGGCAGACTTATTGGGTTGGCCAAACTTATTAACTTATTGGGACAAACTCATAGGGATAAACTTGCATCAATCTCTATGTCCATATAAGTCTGTCCTTACAAGTCTATTCCTTTATGTTTATTCCTATAAGAAAAGACGTATTAACAGTTAGGGATAAACATGTTAAGATATAGCGATAGACCAACAAGGACTTATATGGATTGATATGTACAGATAGACTTATATAGACCTTTAGAGATAAACATATAGGAATAAACATATAGACAGAGAAAGACATATAGACAAAGAATAAATGTATAGTGACAGACATTAGAATAAACTTACAGGGACGGACATTTAGACGAATAGGGATAGACATGAGCATTGACTTACAGGGATTGATATGTTTAAACTTATAGGCATTTACATGTAGAGATAGGCTTAAAAAATGCAGTTATAGGGACATGCATAGAAACATTTTGGGATAAACCTATAGGAATTGACATGTAGGGAAAGAATTGTAGAGATAGACATATACAGTACTTATATACTTATAAGGACCAACATATAGGGCATTTATGAAGTTTAAATTTATATTTTTAATCTATTTCTTTTTTGTAAAACCTGCTCTGTCCATTTTTTAAAGTAGCACATGTATTCATTCACTCCTTCATTCACTGACTGGTAAAAAAACAAAACACAAATGTTAAGCTGCTTCCCAGGTTACTTTCTGCACTGTAACTCACCTCTCTTTGCTCAGTGCCATCCTGGGTGGCTCCAAGTTTGGATTTTCCATAGACTCCATCTGTGGACTGCGCAGGAAATAGTAGAGAGTATGCAATGCATCGGGAGACCAGAAGAGCTGCTGCTTGTGGCTGGGATGGCTAGGACTGAGGACGCAGCCCCCCGAAAGCAGACGCTGCATGTGGCGCATAGCGCGAGACACCAGGTCACCTGAGAATGTCAAAACATAAGAGTGTTTGCCAAATGCAAACTTGTGACCCCTCATTTACTACAGAAACATTTCTATGCCCTGATCCAGACATAACACAATGCCTGCCCTTCGGGGGACAGTAAGGAAGAATAAAAAAGACCTGATTTAGACATGTCCCTGATTTAGACATTTGTAAAACCATTTATAAAACAGCAATTTACAAAAGACTTTTACAGCTTCTGAACGAGCGCATGAAGTCCCAACAAAACTCTTTAAAGTTCTTCTCTCATTGATGTTCTCTAGGGGTTTTCATTTCAAGAAATTAGTCCTGAATTTTTCTTTAGTTTTAAACTATTGGTGTTTTTTTTTTTTACATTTTTTATAAAAATAAATAAATAAATAAATAAATAAATAAATAAATAAATAAATAAATAAAAAGATGGCTTTTGTTAAAACTGGTTCAAATGGAAATCCTTCACGTAACTTCAGCAGATTTTCACAAAAAAAAAAAAAAAAAAAAAGCGTTCCATATATACACTCCAGTCCAGTACCTCCCACGGACTCATGACAGAGGTGAAAATGTGACCAAATATATTATGCAGGTCTTAAAACCCACTACGGAAACCTAAATCAACCTGTCCAGCTTTGCTTGTGTAGAAATCCAGGCTTTTATTCCCCTAAAGAGGATGAGCAGAAGATAAACAGAGGAACTCAGATATCCTCTCTATATCATCTGGATTAATCATTAAAAAAATAAAAAATTAATTAAATAAGGAGAAAGAGCAGTGGCCACATGGAAAAAACATCCCATGGACTAGAGGAAGCAAGCCACAGGAGCGGGACACTGATCTAATAAACAGGGACTGATTGTCTTTATAGGGATCGGGTTCCGGGTTTGTGTAGTGCTTGAGACTCCAAACTTTTTGGCCAGACTTCAAATAAAGTAGCGCTTTGCTTTCTATAACTGGAAAGCCATCTGCCTTGAGGCGAACCGTAGCACTCTGCCCTTACTACTTGATTAGCATATCAAAACGAACATGGATGAATGATTTCTGATAGCTCCACCACAAAGCCCTGCTTTTCCAGCTCTCATGGGCATTGGGTGTGGCGTTATTTCGCAGGTTTTTCACAAACACAAGGCACAAAAGAGCTACTTTTCCCTCCTTGGGTCCAAACAGAAGATTCTCTTATAGGGCAAGGAACAACCAAGAGTGTGTTTCGGATCGCCCGAGGCCTGGACCGACCAGCGGCCAGGAGCACGCGTTGCCCTCACCCTGGGCTGTGGGCTGGAAAATAAACACACAGCCAGCAGCACAGCCACATGTTTTAGAGTAGAGCAAGTCAAGCACGAGCAACAATGCTAATGAAACAAAGAAGCTCTTTTTTAAAAGATGGGGGGGAAAATAAGAAGCACGTGATGGACTTAAAGCACCAGCACTAAATATATTTTCTCTTTCAACACTTTTACCATTATTTAATGGCACAAATATATAATCTCTTTTCGAAAATCAAACATTTTGTTCATTCAAATCGTATTTTTCATAGAAATCTGCAATGTTAGTACATTTAGTCTTTGTAGCCAATTTCTGTGAACATCAAATTTGTGCATTTTCATTTACACAAAAAAAAAAAAAAAAAGGAAAATCACCAAATTTAGCCGAAATCATTGAAAATAGTGCATTCAATAAGAAGTGTATGCTGATCAAAGCTTTACAGCTGAGAACAGACTTGATTATAGGAATCATTATCATCATCATCATCATCTTTCAGCTTCTCCCATTAGGGGTCTCCACAGCGGATCATCCGTCTCCATACCCCCCTGTCCTCTTTATCTGCCTTTATCAACCCAACTACCTGCATGTCTTCCCTCACCACATCCATAAACTTCCTCCTTGGCCTTCCTCTTTTCCTTCTTCCTGGTGGCTCCATCCTCAGCATTCTCCTACTGATATACCCCATGTCCCTCCTCTGTACATGTCCAAACCTTCTCAATCACACCTCCCTCACCTTGTCTCCAAAAAGTCCTACATGCGCTGTCCCTCTAATAAACTCATTTCTAATCCTGTCCATCGTCGTCACTCCCAATGAAAATCTCAACATCTTCAGCTCTGCTACCTCCAGCTCCACCTCTTCTCTTTTACTCAATGCCACTGTCTCTAATCCATACAACATCTCAGGTCTCACCACAGTCCTATAAACTTTCCCTTTCACTCTCGCTGACACTCATCTATCACAAATCACTCCTGCTATCACTCTTCTCCACCCACACCACCCTGCCTGCATTCTTTTCTTCACTTCTCTAACACACTCTCCATTAATTTGCACTGTTTACCCCAGGTACCTGAACTCCTCCACCTTCTCCACCTCTTCTCCCTGCAACTGCACCCCTCCACTGCCCGCCCTCTCATTCACACACATGTACTCTGACTTACTCCTAGGTTAACACTAGGTAGACGTTTCTCTAGTAGTCCCAACAATATATTTTCTGTCTGGTCTTAAAGGAATTTAAGCAACTCGTACTTACTGAGCTCAGAGATGCTTCCTACACAGGTGGCCAGCAAAGCCTGCTCCAGCGTCCTCACCTCCATCTGAAGACACGCCTCCTCTCTGCTCTCGGAACCTGAAGCGTGTCCCTCAGAATAGGGGCTGAAGTGTGCAGGCAGCGAGAGTTCGCCTAAACACAAAACACCGCAATCAGATACGAGGAAATGCTATGGAAATAAATACCTGCTAGAGAAAACGGAACACCCACACTTATGCTCAAATTGTGTGGTTCTAATTCATCCTAATTATCAAGCAAGATAGGAATGGCATAAAAGGCACAGCCCAACGATGGCATTATAACCGATACCAGGCATTTATTACTAGTTTTCTAGGTCTGGCGTTATTACCGGTTGGTGAAGCGAACCAGTGGGCCATTAGAGTAATAAGTCACAAACTCACATAGACTGAGTGTCTATTAGAGATAAAGAAGAGGAAGAGCTTTGAAGTCGAGCTGCAATTTTCTTTACAAGGGTCCCTCAGGGAGCATGAACACAATGCAACCTGTTTTCAAATCGTCCCTTTTTTTCCCTTACTAAAGTGATGGCTATTGGGGAACTTTAGGAGCATTCATCAAGGTTCTTACCTCAGAATTGGTTATGAATTTAAATCAAGATCAAGAACTGGGCATTTCTATTACAGTGAGATGAAATGGATAACTTGTAATTCATATCAACAGTATAAAACTAATAAACTGCTACAAGGACTTGGGACAACAATTGTCATGAACAGTTTTGTATTCAGTTGCTCACATCAACAATGATAAAACTATAATTAATGGATAATCAGTGTCGCACAAATGAGGATGGGGAAGATTTCTTCCTCTCATTGCCACCATCACCACTGGCTTTAGGGATAAACCTACTAATTTATGACACAAATTTATATTCGTAATCTTTTTCTTTCTCTAAAGCTGCTTTGAGACAATGAGTTTTCGTTTTTTTTTCAACTTATGTTCATTGGTTGTTAGAGGTCAGCCCGGTTCATCGGTTTTGACGATTAATCGGCACCGATAATTGATTGTTGGAACTCTCGGCAAAAGTCCATAAAGATGAGTTTTTCTGGCTTGTGTCTGTTGAGATTAATGCTGTTAAAATGAATATATAAAACACACACACACACACACACGCACACACACACACACTTAAAATGAATGCGCATTAATACATTCATTTTAACCTCAATAATTTTTATTAACGAGCGATTAATGAAGTGCAGAGTTTTGGTTCAACATTTCGTAAAAATATAAATAAATATATCAAAGGTGACATTAAAACCTTCAATGCAACACATTTATTCACAACGTCCTTTTTTCACTCAGATATAAAAAAAAAAGTAAATGAACATCACCGTAAAATAAAAAAAACTCACTCAAAGTTTTGTTTTACTGATGCGCCAAGTCTCAAATCAAGCACCAAAATTCGCCATGACGCGCACATCCGGCAATTAAAACAGTCCCTGCGGAAGCGTAGCAAAAGTTCTGTTTGGTGTCCTGATGATTTACATAATTTCAAAACACCATAATTACTCTTTTTGCATTTCATGCTCCATGTTGATTATGAGATCATGAATAATAAATATACATTTGCATAAAGCATCCATATTTGTCGGTGCCCATGTCGATTAGAGTATTAAAAACTTGAAAAATGTATTTATTTAAGGTACCTTTAGAACAGATACAAATGTGTGAATAAGTTGTGATTAATCACGAGTTCACTCATTGCGATTATGATGATTAATTGCGATTAAATATTTGAATCGATATTTAAATAATTTACAATTGATTAATTATATAATTATTTATTTATTCATTAATATATTTATATCATTTACCACGTTTTTATGAATCTGTCCTTTTTTTAATTATTTTGTAATAAATTAATTTAGTACTATTTTACATGGAGTTTATGCAAGTTTTTTTTTTTTCCCCAAAATATTTTTTAAACTATCAGTTGGTAAAATCAATCAATCAGTATAGATCAAATCCACTATGGGCCGACCTCTAATGGTTGTCATAAATTGAAATGCATTTATTCTTCACATACATAACCATACACAGTATGACAATTAAATGCTTTTCATGACTGGTCCATGATATTAAAAAATATATAATTATTTATTTAAATAAAATAGAATTAATAATATAGAAGAGAACATGATTGAATAGAATTTACAATAAAAAGTAGTATTTTCATCCAGGGAAGTGTAGCAGTATGACTTAATTTTGAGTTAATCTAATAAATTGCAGCTTTGTGTTCAAATATGAGTCAAGTTCAGGGTGTTTCTCAGATACAGTGCAGGACTGTTTACAAAAGGTGAACACATGAATTAACGTTAATTGTTCGATTACTGTTCCATGAAAATCCCAGCTATTGTTTCTTTTCAATAGTTAAATTGTTGGACTTCTGATTGGACATTCGTGAGTTAAAATCCCAGCACCACCAAGCTGCCACTCCTGGGCCCTGAGCATGTCCCTAAACCCTCACCTGCTTAGCTGCAAGACGCTGTGGATCAAGGGCGTCTTCCAAATGCCATGAATCTAAAGGTTTTGTGCAGACGAAGATTATTGCAGAACTAACTGCTGAATAAACTGGTTTAACTGGACCACATCGACCGTAGAGAAACTGGTTTAGCGCTTTAGTGAAACTGTTCTCAACAAGTAGCCGACTACAGAAAAGCTTTAATTATTTAACCTCCTGCATCGTAATCCTTTCCCATGATGGGGCTTGACTGCTCCTCTCCAGAACATCATGGCCCTCCTGATTCCCACTCGAGCTCTAATAAAGTCTTCAATCTGAGGCTGAACTGAAAGGCAGATAATTGCCTCAGGAATATACGCCTACCTTGACTTTCCCAAGCTGCAGGGGATATAAAGCAATCTCTGAACAAAACAAGGCGAGCTTAAGTTCGGTCTCTGATTTAAAAAAAACGATGTTCCACGTGAGATGGAAGGCTTCAAGGATTCTTCTATTATAGATGATTTAAAATCCATCTCTTTCTTTGGGAACCCTCATTCAGAAGGCATTAAAAAGGGATCAAACAGGGAATAAAGGAATGAATTTGTCTGCAGAATTAAAGGAACATGATTGACCATTCATCCAGGCATGTGCAGTTATTTATGTACTGCACATACCTTTACCCAGATGCTGGCCATTTGGACAAAGGTTTGTGGACACCTGAGCATAAGATTTGTATAAATCCCATTGTATTGAACATCCCATTCCACATTTTTCTCCTCCACTCTTCTGGGAATATGTTCCACTAGATTTGTGTTCATTCAGCCACAAGGGTATTAGTAAAATCGGGTACTGATGTAGGTGAGGTGAGGAGGCCTGAGGTAAAGAGTCACATCTTTTAGCCATGATTCAGAGCCCCTGGAGCACAGAGGGTTAAGAGCCTTGATCAATTACCCAAGAGGGGCAGCTGGGGCAATACTGGGGCCTGAACCCATAACCTTCTGAACATCAACCCCCTTGCTCAGGAGGGTTAAGGTCAGAGTTCTGTAGAAGGAGATATTCAATTCCAACCCATCTAAACAATATCTTCATGGAATTTGTTTTGTGCACAGGGGCAATGGCTTGCTGGAACAGATTTGGGTCTTTCATTTCTGAACATAAATACATAATTAGATTGACAGAAGGGGACAAAAAAGCTTTATTCCTTACATATTATACAACCAACGAATCTAACCGGCTTGCTATAAGCGTTACATTTAAGAGTGAAAGCCAATAAAATAGCTGCCTTTCATTCTGAGACCGCACTGTGCACCAGGGTGCCTTCATTTCACATGTGCTTCATATCATGGTTATTAGCTCACAACCCAACTTTAAATATATAGTATAAATCAGCCTCGAATCAGTACAGCTGCCTCGTATATGTATTCGTATAGTCTAAACATACGCTGGTTCTGCAAAAGGTCACATGGGTTTCTGTTCTGTGAGCCACAGGGCGTGTTGTACAGCTGGTCTTGTGGTATACCCAGAGCCCCAAACCCCTTCCATCCACACCCATCCTTTACCATCACATCCAAGCCAGTGCCTTTCCCATGACCAGCCATTCCTACACTGACAGCGATGAGGTCAACATGTGCGTCATGAACAGCCAAATACACACGCACACACACCCGAATACACACATGGAAGCGTACACACACACGTCTGGTCTCGTCATAGCGGATTGTGGAAAGGGAAACGCATATGTCCTGCGACTAGGAGAAGGGATAAAGAGCACTGAGGTTGATCTTGGCAGACTTTCACTTTCAAACTACAAATCACAGAGACCACTGATGAGAGACTGGGAAATCAGTATTAATGCAGTGGGTCAAACAAGGGCTAGAGATGCTAAGCAGAGCCAGGGAGAGGCATCACAAGCGGCTGTGTGATGCGTATTTAATTATGACAGCAAGTATTTGGAAAATTATTTGGCTAAATGATTCAGCTAAGTTCTGACTAGATTCTTCTTCAAGAGGAAAACGTGTCTCAAATTACATACAGTTTATTAAAAACTTTCTTGTTCAAAGTTTTCTTTCAAATACTTATATATTAGCATCATTTGCTTTGATCCATTACGATTATTTTTATTGTTGTTTATGTGCATTATTATGTGTATTATTGATAGGTGTATGGGTATATACTTTACATATATTTGTAGCCAGCTGAATCCAAAATGGGATCACACACACACACACACACACACACACACACACACACACACACACACACACACACACACACACACACACACACACACACACACACACACACACACACAGTCAAACATGGAGGTGGAAACTTAATGGTTTGGGGTTGTTTTGGAGCAGGGAAGGTTGGAGACTTATTCCGGAAAGTGAAAGGAATCCCGAACTTGGCTCCCATTCCATACTGAAAATTCCGTCTGGAATCGCATTCAACAAGACAATGAGCAGAAACGTACATTGAAACGACAAATAGTCGTTTGGGGTGTTATCTATTATAGAACATCCTGCCCAGTCACAGCATCTAAATCCTACTGAACTGCTCTGGAATGAACTGGATCAAAAGAAAGAAATCTCCAACTCGTAAGGAAATTTTGCGAGTTTTACAATTAACAAGCATTTCACCAGAATATTTGTTGCATCACAGTGAATCTTCACAGCTTTACATTACGTTAGTTTACTAAATAGAAACAAAAGGAGCGTGCACGTGTCTTTCAAAAATCAACACATTTGAAAGTGTAACTAAGGTTCTTTTAGTCAAATTTATGATGCAATGTACAGTTACTAAAATCTCCCAACATTCAAACTAATTCTTTACATTTTTAGAAATGTTTCCAGAAAATCCTGGGAAGTCCAAATCCTTCATCACGTTTGAATTACAGCTAGGAAAAGCCGTCATCTCCTTGCTTTCAGTGTGCTGGATGAGCATCATTTCTCAACATTATTTTCACCAGCAACAAATATGCCAACTCAGATATATTCTTGAAGTGATCGATATTAAACTGGCTTGAATACAGGGCCATGATCCAGATTTTATAAAAATACAACTCTTGAACATCTGAATATGATTAAGTCTTTTCAAACTGCATCTCGAAACAATTTCTTCTCAGTGCAGTTTCATCGGATTCAAACAGCGATCTACATTCAAATACTTAACCATTTTAAGCATGAGTGAATGTTTGCACATGAGCTTTATTTGATGTTCAGGTTTTATAAAAGAGTCTACTCTTTTTTAGAACAAAGCCTGAAAGAAACTCCACTCAAACCCCAAAACGCAGCTGGCCTCATTTGCCTAAATATGAGTGATTAACCTATTTCCCTCCCTCAAGCAGTACGGTGTGAAAACAGAAAGTCAGTCAGAGTGTAACACTGTGGTACAACAGTGGCGTTCTGAGCAGGGCACAATGGTGCCAGTGTGCTGCACAGGTAGGCTCAATAAGCCCTTGTGTTGCAGGCGGGGTTCTGTCAATATGAACATGCAGGTTGGCTTGCTTACCATGAAACACCAAGAGGGGAAATGAAGCCTGGGTGAGTTTGCTGGGACTGTGTACACACACAAGCCTGCATTTCTCCAGAGTATCAACCAAATGACTGAATGATTTGTTTTTGTGCATTTTTAGTAGAAGTGGAAAAGCTCTAGTCTAGCCTAGCTCTAATCTCAAAGCCTTGAGATTTTGTGTGTGTGTGTTTTTCTTCGAGACTATACATACCTATACATGGAATAAATCCTTACAATTCAACTTGAACACTGTTGCTACAATATATGAGAAACTCATTGTTGCCAAACAGGCAGGATGCATTTTGATTCATCTGCAATAACCAAGTAGATGACCTGAATATAGGAAATTATTAGTTGTTTACAGTATCTGTTCTTTTTATTTTATGTTATGTTCTTTTTATTCATTTCTATAGCAGCTCAGACAATAATCTAGAATTCAAAAGGGCATGTTTACACCGTCACTGTGTTTATTCTAATAATAAATACGCTCACTTACCTGGACCTGCATGCCAGACAATACGTTATCTAAGCCTAATGACATTGGATGGAGTCGACAGTTTCAGTGTGTTGTGACATTCGGTAACACGGAAAGCGTCGCAATTGGTGGTTTAATGGTAATAACCGCATGCTGCACTTTTTTTTTTTTTTTTTAAGAACACATACATTATACATACGTATGTATAATGTAAGTATGCAGCATGCAGTTATTACCAATAAACCATGAATTGCAACACTTTTCGTGTATATAAATAAAATAAATGTATTTTTGTAGGATTCTTTTCCGACAACAGCATTTCCTATCAGATTTTAGCTCGAAATCAGTGCGCAAACTGCCATTAACCGCTTTTACTCATTGCCATCAATATTATCCAGCTCAATTATAAGACAAAAATTGCAGCCTGCCAGATGGCAGAGGGGTTTAAAGGGAAGGAAGGCCTGACTGTGGTGGAAAATGGGATTAAAAAAACAATAACAACAACAAAAAAACCAAGCAGCTAAGCATTTCTCCCTCCCCAAGATTCAACATCTGCAGTCCTCTATTCAGTCATAAAAAACTACATTTTCAAACCAGGCTGAAAATTCAATCTCGAGTATAGCCATATTTTTTGCTAACATGCCATGTCAGAGAATCTGGTCTGAGGGTTAAGCAGAGAGCAGAATCTCTCTCTAATGAAAATATAATATCATTTCTTAAACACCATCCATCACGCTTTCCCCAGCTAACAGGGCTGTCGCTAAGAGATGCTTGGATGTAATTAAGCATGTCAGTTTGAAACATTAATCAAAGCGCAAGGCCTTTGTTAAGTACAGTGTTAAAGAGGGATGACATCTGGTCATTAATTTTTCAGGGTTAACCCAGAGGTGTAAATGAATATTACAAAATAAATAATATGACAAGTAAAGAATATGATCGATGCCCCTGATTAAAGACACTTTGAAGTGAAAATTGAATGAATAAATAAAATACATACATTTTTTTAAGGTTTGAGGGGAAAGAAAATTGGTTTGCATCCAGTTAACTTGGTGGCTCGAGAACCAACCCTGCTGACATACATGCTGTTCTTAAAACTTTCTGGGGCAAAGTCCATACCAGGGTGAGAGTGTTTCTCTCACCCTGTCATCCCTCTACTCTCCTACTCTCCCTCTCCTTCCAGTTAAAATATGCTCCTGAGGAACCAGTGACCAATAATCCTGTCCTGTTCTTCTTTCTGAATCCGATTCAAACCTGAAACCCGACCTCTGGATGGCGTCCTTGTCAATTAGAGAGTGCTCGGTGCAGCTGCGGATGGTTCCACACTAACAGCCTAAAGATCCATGATGTTACTGTGCAACCCAAAAACTATGAGGATGGATTAAGTCTGTAAATAACAAAAGTTTGATACATCTTTGGACTATGATTAGCATGAACAATTTAGCATTAAAGCACCCATCAGTGGACAGTACACCTCAACAATGATGGAACTATAATGAATGAATATTTGACCGGTTCCTCTCAGGGTTTCTTCCTCATCTTTAACATCTTAAGGAGCCCCTGTCCCCATTGTTTTGTTCTGTAGGGATAAACTTTAGTGCCTATATGTATAAAATGTTATAACCTATTTACCTATGTAAAGCTGCTTTGGGACAAGGTATTTACGTTACGATTTATTGTCACATGCAAAGCAAAGATCTTATAAAAAAGTGAAAGTTTGGTTACATTTCAGTCCACATCTGTGTGGTATCGGTTCCCACCACTGGCTGATTAACACCTCGTTTAACTTTTATTAGTTGCTAAGAACATGAGGAAGTCATTTCAAAGTTATTCCCACATGAGCGCTCAGAAGGAGTGCTGCGTGTCCGATTTGCTGCTCATACGAAACGTTTTAAAGGTGTTGGTGGCTTTCGACGTTTATGACGCACCTGTGGTTTGGTCTTGGGCTTGGAGGGGGGGGGTGTAAATATACACTCTTCTCCACAGGGGCTTACAATTAATTAAGCAGTTGGGGGTTAAAAACTTTCTTCAAGTGCACAACAGCAGCAGATTGGTTCTGGTATATGAACTCAATCAATTCTCCAAGCAGAAGTCCAATGCCTTAACCACTGCCCTCCCACTTCCCAGTTCCAGTTGACTTTTCATGATTTATAACTTGGCTAACATGATGCTTGAGTTCTCCCTAACCCTCATAAAACAGGACCAAAGAAAAAATAAAGCATTCATTCCCTGGCTTAGAGTCGATCACCTACTGCACTAGAGTTTGGATGAAAAATTAATGTGCTGCCTGCGATTTACTTTTTTTTTTTTGTTTGATTTTGATTCCAGTTGCAGGAATCTCAATCAATTATTATTAAAGTGGTTTATAATACTTGCTTTTTTAGTTAATGTCATACCCTTAAATAAGATGGCTGAATTAAATTAAACCATATTAAACCTTGAGCTGGTTTTAACAAAAATAAGAGTAATTGTTAGAATATGCTGGATAAAAAGGTTTTTTTTTTAATAAAACTCTAAAAGCTTTAATTTAAAACTAATAATAATGCAGTATATTTGCCTCATGTGCTTGATATGAATTATTGAATTTTACTGTGATCATCATTTACACATGTATTTCCCATGACTCTAAAAACGACTAAAGCAAAAATCAGTCCCAGGTCTTAGTGAAGTCTCTTGAGGCCAATCTAGAAAGTTCATTGGGACAAGGAAACCCATGATTTCATGAAGGACACCTGGCAGACATGACACACAAAAAATATCCACCAAACAGCTGAGAGTTACCATATAAACATTTAGAGGTGTGCCTTACCATAAAGGTGTTACAGATTCCTGTTTAAACCGAAAGAAGTGACACTTTTAAATAATCTGAGCCTATTTTTAGGCTCTATAACACCTCTCTGGACCAGGTGGCATTTGTTGAGAGGTGAGGAAGGTCAGAGGCAGGAAGACCAGCTGTCACTGCAAACTGCCTCTTCCTCACCCTGCTCAGGCCGCTCGACATTTGCCTAGGTCAGCTGGGACAGGGTACAAACAAAACCTTGTGTAAAGCCAGTGGCTTTAGGAAACAGTCTAACAGCAGTAATCGCTTATCTGACCAAATCAATATTCAAGCCTAGCTTCTAAATACTCACTAATCCAACTATCTGGAGCCTAGTAAACACATTATTTGGGCTTTATAGGAGTCATCCAGTCAAGTTCAAATGGTCTTCCAAGGAAAATCCATACTAAATGCTTACATATCGTTCCTTAACTGCCCAGGCTTTGGAAATGCTCCAATTCCCTTGGCTCGTATTGAAGCCTAAGGAAACTGGGCTGTGTAGGCTTTATGAGGGTAATTAAGCAGGGGTGATTATAAGGCTTAACCCGCTGACTGAACCTCTGGTTCCCACCACCAAGCCAGTCGGACCAATGGGGCGACTGCACCTGTAACCCTTCAATGTGCCAACTCTCAAATATCCGGCCAGCCATTACCGTCAACCTCGCAGAGCCCCACTGTTTACTCACAGAGAGCACAACTTCCTCTGAGTCATAGCTCAGACAAAAACAACTAGATCCCAGCCGCAGGGCATGCTTACTTGACATTGCTGTTATCATCTGCAATCTGGGATTTCCTGGTGTGGTCTAGTCACGGTCATGATCGTTAATGGACTCTTCCTACAATTAGATGGGGAGACTTTTTTTTTGGTCCGTATTTAATGCATAATGTTTTCCCAGTTATCTCTACGTGGCATGCATTTGCATCCAAAACGTTATGTACCAGAAAATGAATTAAACCTGACTAATAAAATAAACAGACGGGTTTTAGCTTTTGGTGGTTTAAAGAAATCCCTTCGTAAGGACTCTAGAATTGTTGGGGAAATCCATGTTTTTATAATCGTATTTGACAAGCTGCCAGGTTTTGGTGGGTTTAATATAGTTTCAGCTGAGGCCTTTTAGAAGTTCACAGACTTTCTCATGCCGTGCAGCATAAATCTATACAATTGCAATGAAAAGATCAAAACAGTTCTAGCTCTGAAGAACTCAAAAATGCTGAAACAGCACCCAGACTGGCCAGGATTAGCTCTAGGTTTACAGAGTTGTTAAAGGAATGACACTGAAATGAACTGCAAGTCTTTAACTAAACAGACAATCGAATGATTTATTTAAAAAAAGAAAAAAAAGACAAAAATTCACCTGAAAAATGTCACGTAAAGTATGAATGAACACGACTGTAGAGTGTCGCACACACTAGAAAATGGGGCCACTCTGTTGCAGGAGTTGGAGAGATCACTTAGGACTTAAAGACTTCCAGATGTGGCCTGTTCAGTGTATGAGAGAGCTGCTTTTGTATGGAAGCGAGTGTGCCAGCCGTGAGCCTGCATGTCTCAATCTGTTCTCCACAAGCAGTGGTGGGTCCACTTTCCATGCCACTAATCAACCACAAGCATATGCCAGCAATTGATAGGCTTGTTCTTAGGCATGGTATACATACAAATGCGTGAAGAGGTATTTGTGAATTCGCATTTCTGGATTTGTGGTCTTTAACAAACTGTTAATCAAAAAGTGGCCACTTGATATTTTGATTTTGAAAGGTATTAATATTAAAAGGTTCACCTGAGGAAAGAGAAATAAATGAGGAAGTGATCATCTGGGAACATTTTTTTTTTTTGCCCAACCAGTCATATTCAATCATACTGAAAGCAAACGTGAGAGTGTGTGTGAGATTCGGTTCGGCAATAAATAAATAATTAAATAAATAAAAAATCTCCATGGAGTGTCATTAACGCTACATTCTGTTCACTCAAACCTGGAAGCGCTCATCTCTTTAATGCTTTTTAATTTCAGTGCAATAACTTGGAGAAGGAAGTGACTCGGTTGCATGCAATATGTTTTACAGCAACGACACAATTTGCCTTTTTCCTGAGCCCTTCTGCCTCATGTTTTCTTTAAAGCACTATAATGCAGAACAGTTCCGCAGGGCCAATGCACATAAACCCAGTACAAATGCAGATTCAAACCAGAGCAGAGAGAGAGAAGATTGTGGCGGCGTTTCAATCCCCTGCACGCTGGTCTCTTTTGCTCGCCGCTATTTGCTTACTTTGCCATCCGTGTACAGCTTGGCACAAAAAGTGCAGGGTGGAACAATGGGCTTTTGTGCCCTCATGCTCTGTTTGGATGTACAATGCAAGACATCTGTTTCTGCACTCATTGTTTCAGCCCCCTTTACCCCAGTCATTAATAGAAAGCCACCACATCATAGGACCACCGATGACATGATATTTGTGAGATGGACCAAGTTCAAAATGTCTATGATGAGGATTGGTGACAACTAGGTGGCATGCTAGTTTAAGCAGTCACAACAGTACGGTTAGAAACAGATGTGAATCAGATACACAGCTAACAATATCATATATAATCATTTTAACAAATTTGCATTGGGAAAAAACAAATTTATATAGAATTAATCAGTAGATGTGGTATAGTTTTATTATTTAGAAAGTAACTAACTGTTCACATTGAAATGCATCATATTTTTCCATTGCATCGTTTTGCATTGAATCACATTGCGTTGAATTCAATCAAAATGGGATCCGCACTGCATCATAATAGTGGGGAATTGGATCTATAACTGAATGTATCTTTAATGTATCATTGGCTTTGCATGCATACTTACAGTCATCTCATATCTGAGCAATTGAGGATTAAGGGGCCTCGCTCAGGGGCCCAACAGGGGGATCTGGGTGGTTCTGGGATTTGAACTCACGACCTTCCTATCAGAAGTCCAATATCTGATCCACTAAGCTATTACAAAGCTTTTCTTGAGATTTGTTTTTCTTTTTATTTGCATGCACTACCAGTAAAAGAAAGACGTGTCGTGCGTAAAGCAGCACCAACAACTGTCACATTCAATACAATACAAATCATTAAATTGTTTTCTCCTACTCACCGTTGGCGTTTTTCCCGCAGATCAGATGTTCATAGTTCTGCAGGAGACCATAGAGCTCGGGGTCACCGTTGACTGCTGTTTCCAGGAAATCTGCGGCCACCGGATACCCGAAACGACCCGCGTCGCACGCTGTCAGAACCCTGACCCCGATCTCCTCCATGAGAGTCTCCATGCACGAGGCGAGGCAGATGGCGGCGTGCTCGTGGACGCGCACCGACACCCGTGTGTCCACCATCCAGCGGAAGAAGCGGCCCACGGACAGGACGAGGCCGCAGCGCGACGACTTGCTCGCGCACAGCGGCTCCCCGGTGCTCATGCTGTACAGGGACATGGCGCGCGCGGCGGCCGAGACGCACGCGTCGGCGAGCGTCCAGCTGAGCACGAGCCGCGCGGCGCTCTGCACCTCGTGGCGCGTGCACCGGCATCGCAGCACACTCAGCCGCTGCGCCTCGCGCGCCACGCGCAACAGCGGCCGCCGCAGCAGCCGAGACACGGCGCGCGCGACGTCCGCCCGGGCCGCGCGCTCCCCCACGGAGACCTTGCGCAGCACGCGGTCCACCTCGGCGTCCGTCCAGGGGAATTCCTCCAGCTCCGGCAACCGGGGGCATCTCGCGAAAATGTCCTCCGGGTCCTCCGGTACGGTGTTCACGGAGTCCCAGCTGTCGTTGCGGCTGTTGGTGGAGGCGGAGCGGCAGCACCGGTTTGGCCGGTACGCAGTGGAGGTGAGCAGAGAGTTGGATTTGGATGACGAAAGGCTGAGCGAGTGGTACGAGTCCCCCGCGCCGTATCCCGAATCCAGCGTCAGATCCTCCAAAGTCTTCAGGTTAACACTGCTTAAAGCTGCCATTGCGCATCAGCTGACCGTCAGATCCTCCAGCATCAAAGTTCACGCGCATCCATGTGCTTCCAACAACTTGCGCACGCGCCGCCAGCTGAACTGTTTTGGGGAAAGTTGGATTCAAGCAACAGCTGAAAAGTTTGTTGGAAATCAGCTGAGCACTTTCCCTCAGCCAATCAGACGAAACCTGTCTGTCGTTCAGCCAATCAGACGATGCTTATCTTCCAGCCAATCAGGCACCAAACATGCAAAGCCACCAGGGCAAAATATACAAAATATATATTATAGTAGTTGTTTTTAGTGATGGGAAAATTGTATAATCTTAGTGACTTCGTTCTTTGAAACTCCTTCATCAAAACGAACAAATCATTTTTGAGTCATTAAGTTCATATCATTACTTTGATCAGAATAATCTTAAATACACCAACTATGAGTTGCAATAATGGAAATATGAAAATGCAATGAAGGACAAATGATAATAAACAGCATGAGTAGCTCACATCTCATATCTTCTGGTCCTTGTCGTTAGTTATTTTTTCACGTGACTCCCATAATTATTCCAACAATAATGTCAAGATTCGGAAAAACCTGATCTATTGATCTATCTATCAGCTATGGGAGTCACGTGATAAAAAAAAAAAAAAAAAAAAAACCTTGGTCAGAGGATGCATGAAATGATCTACTCAATTATATTTTCTGTGTAAGGTCCTGCAAAGCGTCTATGGGAGTCACGTGAAAAGAACGGACGACTTGGACTAGAATAGTTCGAGAGGTAAACTACTCAGTTCTGTTTTCTACACATAACATACAGAGATTTTGTGATGCTTTGCTCATGCGTGTCCAGTACAAAAGGAACGAATCGTTCATGAGCGACCCGTTACTAGACCCTGGGAAAAATGTCTGTCGGAGGCCCCTCTTTCCTCCATCTTTCAGAATCAATAAAAAGCACTCAAAACAAATATCACTTCTAACCTTTTTATTTCTACAGATAATTTTATCAGCGCATTCACTTAAATGTGCATATGAATTCAACTAAAGTACAACAACAACAACAAAAAAAGACAAAAACATATGAAAGGTCATCTAGACCAGCATTTCCACTTCCTATTATTATTCCTTGGGCATGGCCACCTACTGTAGCTGCGATTGCAGTTTTATTTTACAAACGTTTCCTTTTTTCCTTTAGGATTTTGGAAGTCGGCTTCACAGTCGGTCAGCTCAGATTCGAGCAAATTTTAAGTCTTAACGCATCACAGCACTCTTTTTAAACTTTGAATAATCTGGCTGGAAATAATGATCCATCTCCAATGAACAGAATTTCACTTTTTCCCTTAGCAGCCCTTGAGGGATGCATTCGTTTCTCTCTCATCACCGTACACACACTCCATGCAATCAGAGATTGAGGACCCACCATTTAAATGTTGACATTAACTGGTTCCACTTCAGACGAGTGACGGTCTGTCCGTCTTGATCGATGAACCAGTGTATAAGATTGTGATGGTTATGGAGGCCCTGCATCCAAGTCCAAGACCCTGGGCAAGTGCCTGCTCTGCCTATAGCTAGCGCCCACCCTGAAGGACACTAACCAATGGATGCTTTATAATCAAATATACAGTATGCATCCATTTTATTTCTCATAATAACGAGACAAGGAGATAGAGTGAGCAATATCTGGTACATTGAATTTAGTACATGCTCTTATACATGAAGATGGAAAAAAATGAACAGTATAATAATAACTGATCAGCCATGACATTAAAACCACCTGCCAGATATCGTGTAAATCCCCTTGTGCTGCCAAAATTGCTCAGACCCATCAATTCCACAAAGCCTCTGGATAATCTGCTGAATATATCATCAAGATGTTGTCCTTCAGTCCAGTAAGATGTGAGATGAAGCCTCCTTTGTGACCACGTCCGCCAGCCATAACAGTTTGGTCCATGTCAAAGACACCACATACTGTATGCTTGCTCATTGTTCCTGCTTCCAACACAGCAACTTGAAGATCTGACTGATCACTTGCTGCCCTGTAGATCCCACCTCCTGAGAAGTGTCTACAGGGCAGCAAGTGAACAGTCAGATCTTTACCAAGACGCCTTGTCTACCTTCACGCTATCTGGTTGTATGTGTTCCGTTTTTTCCAGCAACGTTGTGAAGAAGAACCTTAGTCAAGCACAGGGTGTAACTTGGTTCAAAGGTAAAACTGTGCCTTTCATTCAATTCAATTTGTATAGTGTTTTTTTTTAAATGCACATTGTCCCAAAGCAGAGACCAATGGGAAGGAAAAACTCCTCGAGATGGTATGAGAAAGAAACCTTGAGAAGAACCAGACCCAGAAGGGAACCTCATCCTCACCTCCTCCCCTAGGTGGCACCGAATACCCATTTATCACAGTTCCATCTTTGTTGAGATGTGCTGTGCAGTGAACTGGTCACTGAAATGCAGAACTGTTCATGCCAGTTGTAATCTCAAGCCATTGTAGCAGACTGTTTATATCAATTACAGTCCAAATCCATAATCATAGTTCTTGAGTTGCTCAGTAACTTCATGGATCTTTAGGCTCTTTATATGGAACCATCCTCAGCTCCACCAAGTGGTTTCCAATGAAAGAAAACTCCATCTGGAGATAAGATGTCAGGATGCAGACTTACTGAATGTGTTCTGCACACGGTTTATTCGAGTTTCTCAAACTGGCACATCTACCAAAGCTTTGGGATTTAGAAGGTGGAGTTAAACCACTGGAATATTCAGAACTATCTGATGTTCTTGTAATGTCGCTTTAATACAGTCCAATGGAAATGGGGCAATTTTTGGACAATCAGAGCTTTAATTTCATTAGAACATCACTGATCATGATATCGGTTGTAAATGATAATATATTCTGATACATTTTGGAAATAAATTCTTCTTCATGATTTAAAATTATGCAATACAACTGCAGTAATGACAAATGAGAGACTGGAAGTTGTCATTAAGCTGTAATATGAGCTGTAAGTTAACACAGGCCCCTGAAAATACTGGTGTACAACAATCTTTGTTTTATTGATTTATTTTTCCATTATTTTTTTCCCATACATTTTTCTTTTATTTCAATGACTGTGCAATGTTTTTTCTTTAATTAAAGAAATAAAACATTTTTCGACAATAATGAATAAATACAGATTTGCATTGTTAGGGTCCCTCTTGTGGAGAGGTGTGGTATTACTACAAATAAACGAATCCAGTTAGCTTCCTCATTTATTCTTGAAAATAAGAAAATAAAAGAATAGGAAATAAATGTACGTCCTTTACATTCTCTACATACAATTTCACAGAAATTATCCTTTAAACATGGCATCAGTGACCACTGCAGTGGTGATTTTTTTCATACATCATTCTTATGTTAATAATAATAATAATAATAATAATAATAATAATAATAATAATATTAATAATAATAATAACATAATAATAATAATACATTAAGATTTATATAAATTTCAAAACGAGTTCAGGGCAGCGGCTCAGCATTTTGGCACCTTTCTTCAGTATAAACGTCATTTGTGTGCTATAAATCAACCAGTAATTTGGAGGGGTGACAGAAAGAACAAGGAAGGAAAGAAAGAGAGTGTGTGAGAGAGAGAGAGAGAGAGAGAGAGAGAGAGAGAGAGAGAGAGAGAGAGAGAGAGAGAGGAATTAAGAAATACAAATGAACAATTATATGTCATGTCAATAACAAACCTAATAACTGAAGAGAAAAAAGAGAAAAAAGAGAAGAGTATGTACATACAAAAATAAGCGTTTCTTTTGTAATTGCATTACTGAAAAAGAGAGAAAGAAAAGGTGTGAGAGACAAAGAGTGGGGATGGGGAGAAGAAGAGAAGGGAGGGGCAGGAGGGGAAAGGAGAGGAGGAGAGAGAATGAAACAGAGAATGAGAGGGCGAGAGTGGGGGGAGAGAGAGAGAGAGAGAGAGAGAGAGAATGAATAACATAGAGAGAGTGGGGAAAAGAGAAATACATGCTTAAATATTTGCTTTTGTCATGTAAATAAATCACATTGAAAAGAAATTGAGAAAGATTTATATATATATTTATATATATATATATATATATATATATATAGAGAGAGAGAGAGAGAGAGAGAGAGAGAGAGAGAGAGAGAGAGCGATGCAAATGTATGCAAATACAAACATTATTTGTCTTGGCAATACTAAAAAGAGTGAGGAGAAAATGAAAATGTGTGAGAGAAACATAGAGGATGGGGGAGTAGGAGAAAGAGAGTGAGAGAGAGGGAAAAGAGAGGGGGAATGCATGAGAGAGAATGAAAGAGAGAGTGAGAGAGAGCATGAATGGGGAAGGAAAGATACACATGTTAAATTATTTGTCATGTCAATAAATCACCCGTAAAATAAAATGAGAGAGAGAGAGAGAGACAGAGAGAGAGATACAAATGTACAATTATTTGTCAGGGCAATAAAGCACCTGAAAACTGAACGAGGGAGGGAGGGAGGGAGAATGAGGGAGGGAAGAAGAGAGGGAGGGAGGGAGAACGAGGGAGGGAGGGAGGGAGAGGAATGAACTGGATGCCATTTTTTTGACACCATTTTTAAATAAAATACAGTTTTCTGTTAATAAAGCACCAAAATCCCCCAAAATGATTGAACACATCAAGCCAGTAATAATGAACATTATAATACCTGAGCACCTGCACTTCTCCCAACACAAATAATGTTCAGAATGTGCAGAACTCGAGTCGGCTCTGCCATGTGCTTTTACTGGCACATTTTACTGTCATCCTCCCAAATCTATAAAAGTGCACAGTCGTTAATCGGTCCAGACCTCCACACTCTGAGCTCCACCATGTGACATCTGTGTTAAGTGACCCAGTGTGTTTAAGGCTGGCTGTGCTTTGGATCTCTTCAAGCAGCTCCTGGAAAGCTTGAATGATTAAACCTGCTCCGTCTGATTGACCATAGCATCCAGCTGACTAGCCTTGACTCGGTTTCTTTAGAGGAGTGTTCCACATGCCCCGTTTGGAGTGGTAGTAGTGGTAAAAGTTTCGAAGTCTCAGTCTCTCGACCTCTAAACCGTTCTGAAGAACCCTAAAAGCACGGAGACACAGAGGGAGAAAAACACTGTAGATCGTTTGTTGTCGTTAGACTCTACCAAATTAGACAAGACAAAAATATATATCAAATATAGAAATATATATTAAATATATTTAATAAATGACAAAAGGAAGCACTTGTAAGTAGAGGAAACAGTGGGAGTGCAGCAGTGCTACACAGCTCCCCCTAGTGCATGGTTTTTAGCTTAGTGGAAAAGCAGTATTCAAACCATAGAATTGAAATTGATTAATGGTCTTATAATGTCTAATTATTTTGTTTGGAGTGAATAATATATATATATATATATATATATATATATATATATATCAGTGGTGGGCTGTCAGTGCCAGCAAGGCTTCTCTGCTCAAGAAAAGCTGGACATTGTGAGGAAATGTCGGCCAAGTTCATCTTCCCTTCATCTACTATAGGAGACCCAAATCTTTTTAAGCATGACAATGCCACTGTGCACAAAGCAGTGGAAGATCTTGAGTAGCCTCCAAAAGCACACTAGAAAATCTAGTGGAACATCTTCCCAGAAGAGTGGAGGTTATTATACTGTACAGTAACTGGGGACTAAATGTAGGATGGGATGACAAAATATAGCATATACAAATTTTATGGTCAGGTGTCCACAAAGGTTTGCCAGCATAGTGTTTTGCAGTGTTTTGTGTAACCATTTGGTATTAAAAGTACTATTATATGACAACCGAATCATGCCTATAATCAAACCTATTATCTACTATAAAGCTTCATGAGAACACTCCAAATTGTAATGGAAGTGTGTATGTAATAGATCTTTCCAGAGTTGTAACCAAATAGGAATTAAATGTGGAATGGGATGTTCAAAAAGCAAAAAACCTGAATCTCATGCCATTATTTGAATATGTTTTTTTATCTCTATATGATATTTACATTCTATCTAAAAATACATTTCTTTGTGCTCGTTCCTCCATTACATCTCATCTCGCTGTGAATTTTCGTTCTTCTCTGGAGACAGACATTAAGGTTGGATCAGCTGATGAGAGCCGAAACAAGAAGAATTACCTGTAAATTCTCTACTCCACCAAAAAACCAATCAAATGTGTACAAATTACAGATCATCTGAAATATATAAGTACTAAAAACAATTAAATTTGAAAATGTGATTTGGAAATGTGAATAAAAACGCTGGTATAATTGTTTCTTACCTGTCTAAGAACTCCCAGTCCTCTCCTCCCCAGCGGTCCTTGAACTCCTCAGTGTTCATTCCACCAATCTTGTCAAAATCAGATTTATAAATCCCAAACAGGCCAAAGCCATTGACCTCCCAGTAGCCTTAGAAATCAAGATAAAGACAAGAGCGCTTCAGGATTTTAATAATTCATAATGTTTTTAATAAAATCATAATGTGTTAGCAGCCTATTTTATGCTAGCAATCATATATTAGCAGCCTATTTTACGTTAGTAATGTTAGCAAGTTGGTTTATTTTGGCAAAACACAGTATGTAAGCAATTAAAGAACATTAGCAATCGTAGTATGTTAGCAAAATATTGTAGGTTACCAACAATTTCACAATCATAGCTTACATTCACTAAAATATTCACAATACTGGTGATGCTAAAAAAACAGTAGGTACATACTTAGCTAACTAAACACCTAAAAACACATTAATTATTATCAAAGTGTATCAAATAGCCAAATTCACTAGAATAAAATCGTTAATTTTTATTAGTTAAGGTAAAGGTAACATGCTTTTTCAAAGATCTTAACATCAGTTTCTGCCTTTTTTTAACAAGTCACTAATCATAATTTTATCTTTAAGAATTAACACTCCAGTGAGCAAACTGAACCCAGTAGTCCAGGTACCGTCTGGCTCCAACGGTGAGCTCCCACAGTCCAGCCTCATGACGATAGGGGCAAAGGCGAGTCTGCCTTCCACACAGTGCTTCCTGATGCTCTCCAGGATGCCCATTGGAAAGTGAATATGCAGATCACACAGAAATACGATGCTGTGGCTATCCTGAGGAAGATGTGATCCAAAATAGGACTTGACACAAACATTTATAGTCACTTTCATTAGGAAAGGAAGTGTATGTGCTTACTGCTATAGTGTCCACCCCCATCTGAAGTCCAGAAGATCTCTCAAAGTTTCCTTCACGTCTTAGATATTCATACCTGCACGTACACACGATTTATGAAAGCAAATCTTGCCATTAGGAAAAATCCTGCATGACAGATGGAGCCACTGAATAGTGTTCATCCTACATGAGCTGGTTGAAGTTGACCCTGAGCCATCCATAAGTTGCTGTAAATAGAACAGAGAGAAGGAACGCAGCAGCTCACCTGGGCACTGTGCTCTCCCTCAAGGCCTGCTCCACATCCATGTCTTCACTCTCAAAATCTACGATGATGATGCTAAAATTGTCATCTTTGGTCTCTCGGTGCAAGAGTTCCATGTCAGAGATGAACTGCTGAACCCAGCGTGCCTGGTTCTTCACTACCAGAGACAAAACAATCAAGTCAAGTAAAGTCAAGAAGCTTTTATTGACATTTCAACCATATATAGCTGCCGCAGTACAGAGTGAAATGAGACAACGTTCCTCCAAAACTTTGGTACTACATAAAACAACATTAAACAGCATAGAGCTACATAAAGAATTTCACTGTGCTTTGACAAGTATAAATCCGTAAAAAAAGTCAAGTAGAATAACCTTTGGACTTAATTTAGTTTGGGGCAATGTGGATTATGAATCCAATCACACCCCAATCAAATCTACCTGCTAATGAGGCAAACCCATTTACCCATTAATCAGGAGGGAAACGCACAAAGAAGGCAAATTCGCCTGTAAACGCTTTCATTGTGGATCTGCAAAAATGTACAAGGGATTTTTGTCACCTGATTTGTCACCAGAGAACCTAATGGTTAGAAAAGTCGCCTTGCATTGAACTTTTGTAAATGAAACGCAGCAGCTGAATAATTGTGACAAAGTGAGACAAAGTGCTGTTCAAAGTGAAAATAATGGCGCCTAATCTTTATTAAACTCGCACATCTAGGTTGCT
This sequence comes from Silurus meridionalis, assembly GCF_014805685.1. Taxonomy (NCBI): domain Eukaryota; kingdom Metazoa; phylum Chordata; class Actinopteri; order Siluriformes; family Siluridae; genus Silurus; species Silurus meridionalis. The sequence goes on from NC_060909.1 coordinate 3,546,540, forward strand.
AGGTGACCGAAACGAAACCAGTTTCGTTCCCACTGATTCGTTTGTAAAACCCTCGCTGTAGACAGACATCCTTTGTGCAATGCATTTACATTTGCGGCATTTGGCAGACGCCCTTATCCAGAGCGACTTACAACTGAGCAGGGGAGGGTTTTAGGGCTTTGCTCAAGGGCCCAGCAGGTGGCAGCTTGGTGGTGGTGGGATTTGAACCTGTGATCTTCTGATCCAAAGCCCAATGCCTTAACCACTGAGCTACCACCTCCCTCGTAAGGCAAGAAAAGAATTAAAGGTCTGCGAAACAGCAGTTGAAACAATTGCACTATGAAAGTAAATGTCATTTTCTGGTGCTCCTAAACAGATCAATGAACTTTTAGCTTCAGTACCTGGCACCACGATGTGCACCATGACGTCATGCCTCCACTGTAGCATTATAGGAAGGCAGAGCAGCGGCTTTGGCCAGTGGCCCCTCCAGGACGTGGAAGACCTTGACTGTGCGCTGGAGCTGCTCCCGGTTGGCGATTTAGAGGGCACAGCAGGGGAAGAAGGAGTAACGACTTCCCTGCTCTCCACGATTTCTTCATGGCGGCTGCGTTGGTGAAGGAAGTAGATGTACTCAGACAAGCGCACCACTCTTTCCCCGGCTTCCATCAGCTCCAGCTCCACCAGATAACGGCTTCCCCGTGCTGGATCTCTGCGCTTCTCGACATTCACAATACAGCGGAGGGAGTAGATCCTGAGAGAAGGAGATGAAAATCAGCAATACCAAGCTTCATTCATACACACACACAACTATGAAGAATTACAATACAGTGTAATGACAATTTATATATTTATTTATTTCTTCTTTTTGTTGTTTAGAATTTTGCATTTGTTTGTTAGTTTGTATCTACAAAACTTTATGTAAATTCGTCTGAAAGTTTCAAATATACGTAAGTATTTACAGTAAAAAAAATGTATATAATAAAAATGTACATATGATAATCAAAACAAATAATAAAAGCAATAAATAAACAGAAAAAAAAGAAATATTAAATAATAAAAAAAATTGAATAGCTGAAAGGTCTACATACAAAAAAATAATTAATTGATTAAAGATTAAATACACAATGTAAAGCAACAAAAGTTTCCTTTTAATGATAAAAAAAAAAAATATCATGTTTTTAGTAATACAGCAGGTATTAGTTTTTCCTCTAAAGCTATATTGCAAAATAAGAAAAAAGTACAATCCCTAATGCACAATGCAACAATAACTGGGACGATAAAGTTCCTCTGAGCTAGTCTGTAAAAGTGAGAAAGAAAAAAGTAAAGAAAAAGATGGACAGAGAGAGGAAGAGGGAGAGATTTATAAAAGCAAAGGGGAAATATATAAGTGTAAGGGTAAAAGTGATGAATCAGCACTGAACAGCAGGCGTTGCACACTTTTTTATATGTGGAAGTGTTGTGAGATACAGAAGGATTGTGTCTCTCATTACAGTAATGTTGTGTAGATGCCCTGCTGGGAGAAATAGCTAGAACATATATATCAATGTAATTCCTTCTGCTGTTGTAATGGAGATAGAAGGAACATCGAACCCAGAGCTTTTTTTTTTCTGTGCTGAAATTGGATGAAAAAAATCGACCTGAAACATCAACAGTGCAATTGCCAGTTTTTTAGAATGCACAAAAAGTTAAACTCACCCTCCATTGTACCTGTTTATCCGTTCAACATACTGCGAGATTACCTCCAGAACCTCGCTCTCAGCCAGCTGCAGATTTCCAGACACGTTGCACCTTAGGTCATTCCAGTCAGACCTGAGCAGCTCGAAGTCCACCGGATTGACGCTGAAAGTGCGCTGCCAGTTGATGGCCTCCTCGGTCCAGCCGGGTCGAGGCTCGTCATCCTCGTAGCTGTATTCAGATGTGCCTCCGTCTTTAAGATCAGCCACGTCCGTCTGCTGCGATTCCTCCACCATTTCCGAAGCTTTGGTGCTCCTGATCTCCACAAGCTGCCCTTTTTCAGACTCTGTAAAGTTGGAGCTTGATGGAAGCAGGTCTGTTATGGAAAATGATGGAAAATCCTTTACTTGTTGTTCAGTAGGTGAGAGCAAAGAGCTGCGCTTTAGTTGCTGTAAGAGTGATTTATGGTCCAGCTTTGGCCACGAAGCATGCCTTTTTATGAATTTCCACCTTGAACTGAAATCCACAAGCTTTTTCCCACTTGCGGTTTGGTACAAAAAGACCCCAGGGAAGATCTCCACCGGTGGCTTCGGTGTACT